>NW_028315499.1:0-28136 GCF_046866305.1 Octopus bimaculoides
TTGATCTCGCTAGCCCTGGCATCATGCCGACTTTTAATCACTCCACCACAAAACTTCAGAGATTCCCTAACTTGATGGTGTGCCTCTGTCAGTCTCTCTTGCAGATGTTTTATGTAACTCTCTCTCTCTTGCAAATGTTTCACATAACGGTGCCAGCAACTTCCTCTAAGAATTTCTTCACGTGGTGATCTTCCCATCAACAGATCAACCAGGAGTCTCACCCCGTGGCCCAGCATCAGCTTTGCACGTGTATAGCCAGTAGACTTGTGCGTTTCCAAACAATATGCCATCATACATTCTATGTATTTTGCAAGTGTAATCTTTCAAAACCTGTCCATTCTCCGTTATCTTTACTTGACACGCTTGCAAAGAAGATTTCAGCTAAGAATTGCGAGTTTTGTAACGTGTCAGCTCAGATCAAATTTGTGCTATTTTCTCATCGTATTTCTTTGAGGTTGTACTACATTCTTTCTTTCCAGCTTCTACTAATTATTTTCTGTGAATTGAGAAGCTTCTTTAATTCCACCATAATGTTATGATTTCCATCTTCAAAACTCAGCAGTTTAAATTTAAAATCTCATGAGTTGGAAGATATTTCCTCATACATAACAGCAATCTTCTTACGCATGTTACGCTGCATCTCATCCCGTTTGTTGTTTGCCTGCAACATATTCACCTTTAGTTCGTTAATTTCCTGGATCAGCTGAAATTTACTTTCTGGCAGTCGGCTGTTGTCACACAGTTTTCCATTTTTTTTTTTTCACTAAAAAGTCTATTTTCTGGTTTCAGTTTTTCGTATCACATTCCTGGTGATGTTCAAGCTTCCTCTCACTAGCAACTTAAGATTTTAACGCTTCTGTTAAACGCTGTCTAAGCTTCTCTGACTTCGTTGAAAGATTTAGTCTCCTCTACAAAGTTTTGGCGGACATGTTGCAATTCTGTTCTTTTATCTCTCAGACATCTTTCCATACTGACTTTCCTTTCAGGACGTTCCATTTCTAAGAAATGGACCTTTACACTTAGTTTTACAATCCTGACATTGAGAAGAGATTTCACATCATTTACCTCTTTTCTGGTTGCTTTGCCAACATCTTCCATCAAGCCAGTTGGTTGATCTGTTTTTGTTTTTGAATGGAAACGTCTTTGGACAGATCTTTATCTAGAATTGCATTTTCCACAATTTACGAAGCATTTTCCCTGTCTTCCACCAGATCTGTGCAACCAAGGCTTAGGCCTCCAGCAGAGAACACATCAGCTTGCCTCACTAGCTTCTGCTTCAACCGCAACATTTGAACGTCATCCAAGCACTGATAACTCGATGCAAACAGGTCTTGTAAATGCACTGGCAGACCCCACTTCCTCAGACTACACTCTTTCTCCAGGTACGCAGCCGACACTGCTCCTTGTCCACTGCCTGGCACAGTCCACAATTTGTCCTTTGCAAATCTTCTGTGCCTCCCATGAGAAATTGGCCGCCACAACCAGCACCTCGTCAGCACCTGTCTCCACCAGGGTTCGTTCCACCATCACCTCAGCCTTCATTTTGCTCTTCACGTTCAATCAGGGCATCAACTGGTTCTTTGAGTACAGTACAGTGCCCGGTAACACCATATAACTGCTGTGATGACTCTGGTAGGTCTCGCTACTGTAACACCACGAGTCTCACAAAAGTCTGCCCCGAGGCCGAATCAATGACAAGGTCGACACTTCTGGTCGTCAGTCCTCCCCCCACCTTCGGAGGTGTCTTCATCTATGGTGTTGGGTGCATGTCTTCTTTCTTCTATTCCCTGGCCTCTTTGATGCAGCATCAACGAGTGTCAGCGTCCAACTGATTGTCATGTCAAATTCCCCTTTTTATACCTGTTGCTAGGCTCCAGCAGGCTGCCCCAGCAAGTTGTCACGTGACACTGTCTAAACTTCCCGCTGCTAGGCTCCAGCAAGTAGCCCCAGCAAGTTGTCACATGACACTGTCTAAACTTTAACTGACAATGGAGGGCGCGAAGCCACTTCAATGTCAGCCTGTCTCACCTAGGCATGTTATGACTTTCAAGCCATATTTGGTCTTCCCGCTTCAGCCATATATGTGTATATATATACATATATATATATATATATATATATATATATACATATATATATATATATATATATATAAATGCATATACATATATATATCTATACATATAAATATATAAATACATATACATACATATATATATGTGTGTGTGTGTGTGTGTCTGTGTGTGTGTGTGTGTGCCAAACAACTCAGCTCCCTTTTATACATAATCTAGGAAAGTAAGCAAATTAGAAAACTGCAAGAACATCAATGCTCTAATATCAAAAAAAAAAATAATACTTACTTATTACGTGTTCCTTCAATATCGTTAGCTCCTTTTAACGCTTTAACAATTCGTACAATCTGAAGATTGGTTTTCAACGGATATTCCTGTCCCGTTAAATTTATGAAATATTTCCATTTTTTATATTTTAACAAATCCCTCATGCAAATTAACTCAGCTTCCGTTTGAGAAAATACTCCCCATTCAACGTCGACAATGCGAGATGCAATATAAACATTAGGTAAACACTTTGCTATTGCTTTCATGTCACTCAATATCAAAGGATTAGAACTTTTATCAACGTGAATGCAGTAGTAATTGTGTGGACGGTAAATGGCCCTCAGTAAGTTTTCAACTTGATCGGGTTTTTTGTAAAGGCTGATGGAATAAGCAAGAGGAAAGTCTTGTTCTTCTCCTGTAACATCCTTCAGAGTGATATACCTGCCACGTTTCCGAAATTCATCACAATTTTTGCTCAATTTTTTAGTATATTCTCCATTAGGTAAAGAAACGTGTGGATGTAAGGCAGAGTAGTTTTCTGCGTTCGACAAAGCAAATTCATCCTGGTGTGAAAAGAAAATTGATTTAAAGCTAAGCAAATGAGACACGCAAATGAAACACAAAAGGAAAAGTAACGCAGAAATAAATATAATGAATTAATAAGCAGACGCGGGCGTAGCTGCAAAGATAAAAGGTTCATTTCTCAGTCATGTGTTCCGAAGCTAAGCCCAGCTGCTTAGCAATTTGAAAATGTGTCTTCAACTATGGCATCGAGTCCCAAAAAGCCTTGTGAGTGGCAATGGTAAACGATAAATGAAAGAGACTCGTACACATGCACGCACGCAAATACACGCATTCACACTCTCACTCACACATATATATATATACATACACGCACACATATACACATATATACACACACACACACACATAGATAGACACATCTGTGTGTGTGTATATGTGTGAGAGAAAGAGAAAGAGAGAGAGAGAGAGATTGTATGTTTTTGTCTTGTCTTGTAAATGAGCATCACCGTCATACATGCAGTGTATTTTGTTTCCAGTCTTCCGGGTAAACATGTTTAGCCGCTGGGAAATATTGTTTTGACTTAAAACAATTGAGAGTTAGCAATGAGATCAGTATTCGGCCATAGAAATCTTGCCACAATGAATTTTTCGTATGTCTCATGTAAGCGTGGTAAGTAAACGTTAAAGCTATGATGATGGTGATGATGATAATGGTAATGATGATGATGAACAAATATATTGGTCAAATGGTTCTGGGGTGTATTAGTATGGTTTACAACCGATTTATATTCTTATACGATTGTGTACTGGCAATTCAATTACTATGTTTGTTAACGTATGTTTAGACTAGATTTTCTGTTGTATGTTGTCATTTATATCAGATTTTTGCTTTTATATTCTTGAATGTACAGTATTTTCTTGGATGGTGTTCACAAAATGTTACTGTGACCTACAACTATTAATACAACTTTACATTTATCTCTTATATGTGATATCATATATGTGGTATCATTATATGTGTTCATATTATATGTGGCATCATTATATGTGTTCTGTGGTATCATTATTTTTACGGTATTACTATCTTCTATGACATCATGATCTTCTATGGTAACATTATATTCAATGATACCATGAACATCTATGGTAGCATCATCTTCGATGAGAATATCATCATCTGTAATACCCTTATTTTCTATGACATCATTATCTTATATTTATCATTATCTTCTATAATACCATTATCTTCTATGGTTTCGTTCGCCAAAATTTATAAATCCTGTTTTAGGAGATATGGACCGAATATTATCGACTACATCCTCCTTCTCTGCTACCTTTCTCTGCAGCACTAGCACTTCTCGGCTCACACAGTGAGAATATTTCTAGTCTCGAGCTGTGATTGACGTCTGCCAATCAAGGAAGATATGTCTGGGAACAACAGAGTTCATAAGACAGCCCAGTGCAGGCTTCGCACGTTAGTCATTTACTAGTCAGAAATACCATTTGCCATTTCACAAAATCTAACTGGATTTTGCCCCATTCCATCGTGATTTGCGGCAAACCGCCGAGGTATGCATGAAAACTAAGTCTCCAGTGAAACACACAGATCCAATTTGAATCATAGAACATTTAAGACTGTATTGTACTTAAGCTACAATGAGTACCTCTTCTACCCAAGCCACTCTGTATACTGAATCTAAATGTGGAATCAAGTTTTTCTTATCAGACCTACTTTTCTTGCAATGCTATGTTCATTTTTTTTACCTCATTTAGTATCAATCAATCAATTCCCGCTACCTCTGCCTGCGTCAAAGTGTGCATTAACATAAGACAGTTGCCTCCATTATATTCGATCTTTGGCAAGAGCATTCAGAGAAACTATGTCAGGACTAGGGCTCACACAAAACCGATAATTCCCAAAACCGAGTTTAAGTACAAGTAATTCTCAAAACCGGTTAAACACCGGTTTTCGTGGATTTAGAGCGGTGTCCCTGTAACGAAGAAGTTTGTCATATATTGTATTTTGTTTATATACATACACAGAGAAAGAGAGAAAGTAACAGTTTGACTGATATCCAGAAATATGTTGGTGGTGCCTGTATCTGTATCTATGTACAAACAATAACAAAAAATAATGGTATTTTATTTATTTAATCAGGAATGCAACGTTTTTCCAAGTCGTTCTATTTTTGAGAATCAATCAAGTTTCTTGACTTGCTTGACGATTCACTTTCCTTCGAAAATAATCTTTTAAAAAACACAATGCATTCAGTGTTTTACCTGACAAACTTGTCCTAATTTTTGTGTTGAAAAGTCCAGTAATTGAAAAAGCTCTTTCCGACTGGACACTAGTTACTTTAGTTGTAAACAATGCTCTATAAAGTTTATCAACCTTTTCATTTCTGTTCGAAGTTGCTTCAAAATATTCGAATTCTTTAGAGATTTCAAATCCATCTGCTACTATCTTAGGCTCTTCCTTCATTTTCTTCATTGCGCTTGTATATTCACGCATGAGTTCATTACCTTCGTAAGTAGATGGGACAACAGTAACATTTGTTTTTAGGTCTCCTCCTATTTCATTTTCTTTGTATAATTCTGTTGTGTTCTCAGCGTCATGTTCAGGAAATTATCTCCTATATGTTTGATCAGCATACTTCCTTAAATGTTGTTTCGTTATAAAAAGAAAAGGTCCAGAAATTAATTCATCTTTAAACTTCCTTGGATTATGTAAATACCTCAAGGGAGTCAAGGTTTCAACATTTCTTCTCTTATATCTATGCATAAGCCTTTCACGAGCCAAAGGGTTGCCGACGATATTAAGTTTATTCAATAAAAATTCTATAGAATATTCCGCTTTCAGTAAATCCATATCATCAGTGCAAATAACCTTCAAAATAATTTCTACTGGATGCAGAATTTCATATAGTAAATTGAGAGATTTCCACTCTTCGTCAGCCACAGCATATGTGGAAAGTACTGCTCGTAGAGCATTAGGAATGCAGCTTTTCAATTTCAAAAATCTCTCAATCATATGGAATATGCTATTCCACCTAGTTCTGCAATCCAGTATAAGTTTATATTCTCTGTTATCAAAGTTCGCTCGTACAAAATCTTGCAAAATTTCATTTTTTGTAGGAGATTTACGGAAAAGTTTTGAAATTTTTCTTACCTTATTTAAAACTTTGTTAAATTCAAGTTTTAGCTGGGAAAAACAAGCATTTTCATGAGCCAAATCTGTTTGAAAAAGTATGTCTTGTTGGCTTATGTCAGCTTCATCATCACTATCATCTGTTATAGTGATCTCTTCCCTTTTTTTTATCAGTCTCATCGGTTGAGGCAATATTTTCAATATTTTTTTGGTAGAGAATGTCGATCACAGACAGATGTATGCAATGTGTGAGACATTGTTGGTGATCAGGTCTTATTTCTTTTCCGAATTTCACCATCATAGAAGCACCATCCGTCGTACAGCCAACAATGTGTATATCCAAATCCAATCCAAATTCACTAAGACGTCCTCTCACAAATTGCTCTGTTCTCCTGCTATTAAGGGAGCCGTGGATCTCAATAAGACCTGACGACCAATGATTGTCTTTCCCATGAACATTTATGTTCATATATCGTTTATTTTGAATTTATGTGTATTCATCCAATGTCAATGAGTAGTGAATCCCCAGCGCTACTTCTTTTTCGAAATAATGAATAAGTTCTTCTTTCTTGGTTATGTAATAATTAATTACCATATTCCTGGCTCCGTTTGCAGATGTTAGTTGTAATTTATCATATTTGCCTCTCTGACTATGAAGATTTCTCTGTATAAAATCGCTTTTGACGATTGAATTGAAAGAGAATCCATCCATATCAGCTAATTTTGAAAATTTTTCTTCCATTGATTTCTTTGTTAAAAAGTGTTCCATTGTTCTTGTCATCTTCACAGGAGGCTGGTTTGCATCTTGATTTATGTCGATTTGATGAATTTTCTACAAGTGCAAGATCAGAGACGTAGTAGATCCTCCAGAAGATTTCATGATCTTATCACACTTGTTGCATTAAGCTTCATCTTTGTTTTTCCTATCGAAAAAATTCCAAACAGTTGATTTTCTTTTTATCATGCTAGGGCTAATGAAAATAATTCAGAAAAAAATTAGTGCTTCTTCCTTGAAATGAATCTTGAACTGGTTATTACATATGCTCAATGAGAAAGATCACCTGACCGAAGACTAACAGCATCCCCTTGACTTGCTCTGAATGAAGTCGGTTACCTCCAAATTCAAAGAGTCAGCCAGGGGTTAGCGAAGGAAATGACAAGGTGCTGATCTAAGGTTCAAGGGGAGAGAAGGTAAGAATATGTTGATATGTTGCGATATGTTTCAATGAAACAGACAGCACTTTCAACTAAAGGCGACCGACAACAGTTCAGTTAGTTCAGTTTCAACGATATTTCTTCAAAAGAAAAAAATGAAGAAATGTTTTGCGAAAAAAAAAAAATAGAAACAACAAGCATTAAAATCGGTTTTGGCAAATCCGTTTCGGTTTTACTGATCATAATATAAAACCGGTTTTAACCGGTTTTATAAAACCGGTTTCGAGCCCTAGTCAGGACCTATACATACTGTGATGTTTCCTCCCATCTTTTAGGTTGCCGTCCTGTTTCTCTTTCCATTAGTCAGCCTTCCAAACTGGTGTTAACAACTAGAGCTCCAGTATGCTTTCTAACTACTGCTAGACTTTAAAAAGAAACATATGTGAGGTAAAGTACAATGGAAAATTAAATCAAGCTCTTTTTTAGACGACATGTATGATAGCTATATAGGTCTTTAAAATGAAGCTTCATGCCACACAAATACCTTATTTGATATAGGTATGTTGAAAATTAATATGGATTTATTCAGGGGATTGGAAAAAGTTTTTGCTCCAACATATTCCCGAAAAGTTTTTGAACTATCAATTGAAAGTCACTAATCAAGCAATATAAATAAGACCATATAAGTAAAGTGTCTCCACTATTAATAAGGCACATCGATCACAGAGAAAATATTCAAAATCAACCCTTGAGTCATAAAAAGAGAAATCTCTCAAGGAGACTCGAAATCTCTCAAGGAGACTCATAATCTCTCACTAATTTTTTTCCAAACGCTTACTCCATTTACAATTTATATAATTAGAGTGTTTTAATGTTATGTATAAACTGTAAACCTTCTCTTCTATACGGTTGATTTGTAAATATTTGCAAGCGATAATATCCAGAGGTAAAAAATCTACTAACAAGTTTTCGCAAATTCTGCCAAAGCATAAACTTGAGTCTAAGGTAAGGCAAATGTGAAAACGCTGCTATAAGATGACACAAAATAAGTAAAACTGAAAATATACAATAAGATACAAATATCAAAACTAGAGATTTAGACTAAACCCATCTCTACAAATGCTTAAGAGTAGATGAGACTGATAAAATATAATGCTCAGAAATTAAGAGAAATAGGAAAGATTATTAGAGAAGTATTATTAAAAAATAAATTGCAGGTTAAAAGTAAGCTCGTGTATATAAATCTTCCGAGTATAAACTACAGCTTCAGAAAAATAAACTGGAAGCAAATATTAAAATTAATATGCAGAAACTACATTTTATTTTCCGGGCTGAGATTCGAAACCGAATCTAAGGATTCTCGCTCGCCTGATTCACGGTTAGGCTGACTTGGCGAAAAAAAATTTCTTTATCGTGTCTGAAAGTGATGGATGAGTTTCCACTCGAACTCCAACCTGGGCAGTCACGGAAAGTTCAGATGGACAACAAGTGACCTAAATAAGTACAAACTGCTCTTATGGCATATCTATCCTTCTAGCTAGGATAGCCATTATAATTACGGTTGCTTTAGACATATGCCAATTAGCAACATAGCAGTGACCGCTGACACAAGACAGTAGCAGTTGCAGACCACGAACAGACGAAATAGAAAAACAACACAACACGACCAAATGACAAATGCACACACAGACACAAAATATACCTTGTACTATCTCGTCACATCAACATTCTCTTTCCTCCATTTTTACTTTGCCAACTCGAAGTAGTTGGTAACTTTAAGTAGCGGCAGATTTGGTCATATTTCAAATCAAGCTCTCTGTATCTAACACGTAAATGCAACTGTTAATCAAATAAATTATGAAAACTGCATTTCTATTCTTTTTCATTTGTTTTCCTTTGGTGTCGGACCAATACGCCTACCATCATCCTGCTACACGCGCCAACTTACACTGAACCATCAACAGCATCACATTTCGCTATCCGAACTGGAAAATTGCTGCGATTAATCGCCATGTCTCTACCAGAATACAACCCAGCGGCGAATTCAATCTCGGTTGACATGGTATTCCAGGCAGCGATCCCTTCTACCAATCCTTTCCTTTCGTCGCCCAGCACTTCGGAAATTGCGGACTTGCGTTCATTGGTGGCGCAACGGGCATCACAAATACAAGCCCTGACCGAGCGGATACAAGCCCTAACCTTTGGTCTCCCCCATCGAAGTAGCAGCCGTGGTCAATATCCTGCAAGTCTCTACAGAAAGGAAACAAGCTGGAGTTAAGGTCAATAACGCCTCTAAAGTTCTTGGCTTAATGCAGAAACAGGGGGCTGATTATAGTCGCTTAATACGCACAAATAACTACATCACTGAAAATCATGAAATAACTCATCCTCCCACCCAGATGATATCGACAGAATACTCCTACTCCATGCACAAATGTTTGGTTTTGTTACAAATAAAAAGCTACAGCAAAATAACAATAGTTGAACTAGAAAATACTTAGAAGCGAAAGAGAATTGATGGGTTTACTAAGGAAAGATGAAAGCATACAGTCTTTGATTTTTTGTTTCTTTAAATATAAGCAATTGATAAAATACAAAATGAAGACTAACTATACAGAAGTTCAAGATTTAGATTAAAATATAACAGCAACAGCTAATAAAGTTTTAAGACTTGACATAGAGGAGAAATAAACCAGAAAAAGTTAACAATGGCTTGAAATTACTGGGCTAAACAAGCAGAAACAAGAAGTTTGTGTTTAGCTGCTCAACAGCAATGCCAAACTACAGTGGAATAAGATGCTAACTTTAAGTACAGACTATGCAATCGATAAAAAGATAATTGACCTCATCAGCTTTGACTACTCAGCCGTTGTACAGATACAGTCGAGTCGATGTGTTTGTCCCAGGTTATATTGCTAGGTCGTTGTCATGATCCTACTTGATATATGTTTGTAACGCTTTTTGTCCGTTTTCACAAAGATACTGCAAAGGTGGTGACAAGCCAAGATTCAATGTTAGAGCCAATATCTCTGGTTGTGATCATTATATTTTGTTTCCTATGTATTGCATCACGACCCAACAGGTAGGCCTATAGCACACGGCCTGTACTTGCTTCTTCGCCTCATCTTAATTTTAAACATAGGCGCATTCTAACAAATGTCTGTTTCAGTCAAGAGATTAAACATCTTTCCATACATCGGCTACAACTATCTCTCGGTTTATTTTCGAGAATATATGGAAATTCCCTCCCGCGAATTCAAAAGTAGATATGTCACCTCTCATGTCAGCCTTGCAAGCGAAAATTGAATAAGGTGCTATTTTTCTAACATATCACATCTGTTTCGTCCCTTTTTTTTTTATTGTCTACCCCATATCGAGGAGTTCTTTATGATCTTCGACTGTTACAAAAAAATTGTCGTTTTTGATATTGTTCATTCTACTAGTTTGTAAATGAAAATTATTGTTTCAACACTTATCTTTTGTTCATTATCGAACATCTACATGATCAGTCTATTTAGTTTTCACTTTTTGCTAAAAAAAATTAAATAACTGTTTTGCTGTTGGACAATAGCTACAGGGCCTGTTTGTTTTACCCTGACTGGGCTCCGTTACTTTGAGTAAGATACTGGCGATTGCTTGTTGATACTTAGATAATACAAGAGCAGTTGACAGGCATTGAGTAAAGGAGATAATTGACGGATAGCAAAGGTGGTAGAAAACAAAGAAGCTAAGAGACTGGCAACATAAGAGATTAGAAATATACAATAGAGGAGATAAGAGCAAAACAACATCACAATTAATAACTGACAGCAATGTTGGGTGATATAAAAGGCAGAGAATACGATAAAAGAGAGACATAAGAATAAGTAATGAATAGTATATACAAGTGATAGATTTACTGTACAAACTGAAAATTAATACGTTGTTTTGTTGTCGTGTAGAATGACAAGGTAACACCTTTTCGAGTAATAAATTGCCCTCAGATAGTTTCCAATGCCGATAATGAACGAACATGTTTCAACTTATTGATGGAAAGCTTAAGATTAGGAATAGATCAGATCAACGGTAAAACAAAGATGTTTACCTGTCTTACGAGTGCTGCACAGTCAAACGGATGTCTGGAGGTATCAGCATGTAGTACATTATTTCTGGCTCCTAGATACAGATTTTTGATGATTACGAAATAAGTAAATATACAAAGAAATAACACGATGAAAATAAAACTGGTCCTCAGGGAGCAAGAGATTGTCTTTGAACTGAGAAAAAAAAGAAAAATATAAGGTGAAAATGCAATAAAAAGAAAAGATATTTGATTAGTTTTCAATCAACTTGGAAAATAAAACTAGACAGACATTTCATTCGTAGAAAAACTATATGTGATTAACACTTGCTTTAATATTTATATTTACTTATTTAGGTAAATAAATAATTCAATGCGTCAAATATTTTTCCTATAATGAATTACATGTATATTGGGTTGACCTACAGATACATGCATATTAAGTTGACCTACATGTCCATTCGGGTTTAGTCGACACCAAACTTCAAGCACTTTTATAAGTAGCTAACATCAGGCTTGGTCTTGCACATGCGCACTTGTTAGATATTTCACTCTTCAACGTACTTCAAAACGAACTTTCGATAAGACAGGTTGTATTTTACGTGCTTGATATCTCTCCGAAAGTGGAGAACCATAGCGAACATTATCGAAACCTTATGCTTTTTTATTCTAAACAAAAGCAAGAAAATGGCGGAAACTTGCGGTAAGACAGACGCTGTGTATGGACAGAATCCTGTTATGGGACGTGTGTACCACTTTTCAACACTAAATTAATGTATTTATGTTTGCATTCGAAGGCTGTTTGCACTGATCGCAAGCCTCTGCCTCTATCTCTTCTTAGGTATGTCAGATGAATAGTATTTTAGAGTGTGGGCGCAGGAGTGGCTGTGTGGTAAGTATCTTGCTTAGGAACCACATGGTTCTGGGTTCAGTCCCACTGCGTGGCACCTTGGGCAAGTGTCTCCTACTATAGCCTCGGGCCGACCAAAGCCTTGTGAGTGGATTTGGTAGACGGAAACTGAAAGAAGCCCGTCGTATATATGTATATGTATATATATATATATGCACGTGTTTGCATGTCTGTGTTTGCCCCACCACCACCACCACACACACACACACATCGCTTGACAACTGATGCTGGTGTGTTTACGTCCCCGTAACTTAGCGGTTCGGCAAAAAGAAACCGATAGAATAAGTAATAGGCTTACAAAGAATAAGTACTAGGCTTACAAAGAATAATTTGCTCGACTAAAGGCAGTGCTCCAGCATGGCCGCAGTCAAATGACTGAAACAAGTAAAAGAGTATGCTCGATGAAAATATATAACTACGGTAAATATGTGCGTGAGTGTGTCTCTGTGTGTGGTGGGGGTGTACAGAAATCAAGTACTCACCTTAATCGTGGCGAATATGCAAAGCATTTCATGATGAAAATACCTTATGCGATTTTTACCTGCGAGTAGAGAAGACTTGAATTATTAATTTATAAAAGTGAAAAAAACTTAGGCAGATAATTTTGATTTACGAAAACCAAATTGGCATTTCAAAATTTCAATTTAACCCCAACTTCACCCAATTTCTTCATGTTTCTTCTATGCCTCCTCTCTGTGCCATTTCTACTGTACTGTATGACTTCTGCTACTTGCAGCTAGTTGAGCTCACCTTACTTCCTCTCAAACATTCCCATCCCACTTGCCTCTTCTCTTCTCAGCATCCCTCTTATGTCCGCCACCACCTACAAGGTCTCATATTTATCACTATGCTCAGTCCTTCCTCTCAGGAAATCCTTCCCTGCTCATGTCTTTCCCACAGATGTTGGTTTACAAAGGTTCACAAGGAACATCAATGGCTTTTATCATCAACCTCACTCATCTAGTTGGTCCGTGAAGGGCATGGGCACTGTCATTTCTTTCAGACCCAATATGGATAAATAATAAAACAAAACAAAAAAATCAAACCAAAACTAAGCTAAAAGACGCTTGCTCAAGTTGTGGTGGAGTTGGATTGAACTCAACACTAACATGTCAGGATTATGAAGTGAACTTGTTAACCACGTGGTTATGTGCCCCTCCCCCACGCCTGAGATGTAGAAGTAAAACTGTACTTGTAGTGGGCAGATAATGTAATTGGTAGGTTTGGGTCCAGCTGAGGTAAAAATAATAAACTGTATGGAACTGAAGCTGGCAGAATGAATCAGAAGAGTTATTTCCTAAATGATACGGAAGGAAAAAAGGGCACAGAAGTGAGGGGTGGGATGCGAAAAACAGAAATTTTGAGGAAATTTTCCATTGTATGAAACAAAAAAAGATTAGAAACAACGTGAAGGAAACCTGCCCACCTCAATTTTCCTTTTCCGTGAGGTATGGAACTTTGAAGGACTGTTGTTTCAAAAATTCTGCCCAGAATGGCTGGAGTGCCAGACTAAATGCTTTGTTCTATTTAGTTATGTTTCTCTGCATTCTGAGTTCAAATCCCATGTAAGTCAGTTTTACCTTTAATCCAACAGGTATCAATAAAATAAATCACACAAGAATAACTTGCCAATAACAAACACATTTCTCCATTCTTTTTGATTATCTTTATTTTTCTATTGGAAAATGGAATTATCACATACACTCCTCTTCCTTTTGTTTTTGTACAAGTGCATTATAGATGCATCTTTGAACTACTGGAGAACAGATCCAATTTCCCAGATAAGACAGATTAATTTGCACAACTTACTTACAAGACGTCTGCTACCATGCTTGTACACCTTTATGGGAATATCGTGTTGTTTAAGAGCTTTACCACTGGAAAGTTTTTTGATAGCAGTACTTATCTCTTCCAAGGAAGTATGCTCTATTAGTTCTTTAATTATAGATTACTGGGGATTTTGTTGATTACATCAGCAGTGGATTCTTGATTTGATACAGATTGAAAATGTTCAGCCCATCTTTTCAGAATTTCATCTTTTCTACTTAAGAGTTTTGTTTCATCTTTTTTTCGGTCAAACACATTTTTCAGAATGTTATACAGTTTTCTCAAGTTGTGAGAATTAGCAGCCTGTTACAATTCTTGGACTTTTTTTGTTCACCAAACTTTTCATCTTATGCAGTTTTCTGCATAGTTTTTCTAGAGGAGATGTACTGGAATCTATATGTTGGCGAGTTTTTGTCTGAGATCCATGTCTTGTGTCTCTTGTGCAAAGTTTCTAGGAGAGGTTTAATTTGAGAATCGTTCTTGTTGGTGTTTGTGTTTCACAAATCTTAGAACTACTTCGGCAGGTGTTTTGATGTTGTCACGAATATTGTGTCACAACAATTCAGGCATTTCTCTAATTCTGGAAGCTTTGAATTTAAATGGATTTCAAACTTTTTTGTCGTTTCTGGATTTTTTAAAGAAGCAACGTTTGTTCTCGGATGTAAACTGGATTTCTGTAGCTTCTTTGCATACGATTTTACAAATACCTTGCTGTGAACAATTCTGTGATCCAAGTAACACTTGGGAATTTTGTGAGTTCTGGTTAATCTGAAATCACTGCAATCCTTGTTCTTAGTTATAACATAGTCCAGCATGTGCCAGTGACCAGATGAAGAATGCTTCCAGGTGCTTTTGTATTTGGTGTAGTTCCAGTCCATCTAGAGGTTATGTACCTGTAGAAGAGGTCTTACTGACCACCAGAAGCCGAATGCCACTCAAAAAGATTGTTGGTCGGTACCAGTTTCTCAACTGAGAGGAAGATGGTTTTATGCCTGATGATGGGAGGTTAAAGTATAGTAGAAGTATGGTCATGGGTGTTCTGCTATAGAGTAGATACATAGCTGCCCTATATTATATAAGGATGGGTAAGAGTAGCTGGAAGGAAGATGGGGTTGTGGTTGATGATAAATATCAGTATGGAGGGAGAGCTATACTGCAAATTTCATGCTGTTAAGGCAACTTCCTATTGTCTACTATGATATTACATTTTTAATGGAAGTCATACACTAATAATTATGACATTATAGTGATGCTTCTTTACTTTCCGAGTCTCGAAAAACGGACAGTGCCTTTGGCTTTTGCAATCCCTCTTAAATCAGTGATCTTAAATGCACTGTAAGATTTCATGGCAGTACATACACAATTCAGCCAGAGATGCATATAAAAAAATAACCAGGCTGGTGTAGCACATACAAAAGCTGAGATACATTGAAAAATACACGCGGAGATTAAATCAATTTTAGTGCAGGATATGAAACCTTGAAATGCAGTGTAAGATTTCATTGCAATACATACACAGTTCAAGCAGAGGTTTTTTTATAAAACAATTACCACGCAAGTGTAACACATACAAATTAACGCAGGCAAGTATACAAAAGATGGTAAAAATAAATCACGAAATTAACGTAGACAAGTATAGAAAATAAAATAGAACAGAATCGTGAAAATAATCACAGGTAGTAAGTAAAAATATCCAAAAACACAGCAGCCAAGTTAAAGAGCCATCCGAATAAACCACGGGTGGTTGGAAAATGCATTTAGTAGAGATGACCCGGAAGTTGTTGCTCTTCCGCAAACAGCAGTACATTTCTTGAGCTAAATACATGTCAATGATTGGTTAAAATTACCCACATACGACAACTTTAACACAAAATAACTTCTAAACAACTAAAAAGCTCTTAAATCACACACAAAAAATGTTTTGTTCTTTTTCGGTTTTTTCCCAGTCGTATGAATTCTCGTGTATTGAATACAAATTCGCAAAAATTTTCTGAAAATTCCAAAAAATAAAATATGAGGGGTTATATGAGGTGCGTAGAGTAGAATTCCGCCTGGCTCTCTTTCTGATACATTTACACACAATGCAATTAAAGAGAAGAAATAATTGAAATTAGTAATCACTTATTTCGCCCCAGTTTAGAAATCAGTTTTTGAAAATTGGAAATTATCAAATTGGATATTAATGTGAGTAAAAGATTGATGTGTAGTTCACTACTTACTTACTCTTTCGTAAAACAAGACCAGTTTTCAATGCCTCACTGAAATAATGAAGTTTACGAGTAGCAATATTTGTTTATTGGGGGGCTGCGCGCGCGCGCCTTTAATTCCAAGCGGTTAATTTAAGGTCATGCGTTGATAACAGGACTTTGTTAAGTTATGCGTTGATAACAGGACTTTGTTAAGTTATGCGTTGATAAGAAGATCCTGAACAAGAAACAATAACTTCTTTGTATTAATCTTTTCATCCCTCTTTATATACATTCATACTCTCTCTCTCTCTCTCTCTCACACATACACACACATACACAAACATACACAAATACACACACACGCACACATCCACAGATACATACATACATTCTAAAGCATTTTGTCGTTTTCCTTTCCTCTGTCGTTGTCCCATAAACAGCTACAATTAATTCCCAAGGGAATTGCAGCCGCTTTTGGGACTGGGCAGCAAACCACTTTTCATCTGAATGAAGTTGCTTCGCTAATGTAGAGAAATCTATTGTTATTTATCGAAGAGAATCCATTACATTTCTTAAGATATGTTTGTATATTGAAAGAGAGCTTCTGCATGCAAGATTGCTATGAGGTGGTACCTCCTTCTATTGAGTGTCCCATACCCTTCAAAGCAGGGCCCCCGATATCGAAGGGACCCGAGGCAACTGTTGTGACTTGACAGACAGTACAAACCCGCGGTACACTCAATATCTTCAATCGACAACATCACACTATTGGATATTGTGGGACGTCTTCAATAATAATAATAATAATAATAATAATAATAATAATGATAATAATAATATCAAATGACATGACTGTTGTGAGTAAAAAGGTTGAAAAAAAATCATCAAGTACTCCGAACTGAAAGTGGAAGTGGCAAGATTGCATGGAATGCGAGAGGGCAATGTAAAAGTGATATAGGCAGTAATCAGAGCGTTGGGCTCAATCCCATTGAAACTTCAAGACTTCTTAAGGCAACTGGATATCCCATGCAAGAAAGATTGATGTCTTGCAAAAAGCAGCCTTACTGTAACCCATTTTTTATATCAAGACAAAACAATATACATCATAGCACCTCCAATCAGTTAAGATAGGAATCCATGAGAACCACTGTCTGGTACTGCATCAGGGCAGTTATTATTATTAAACAACTCACCTGATCTACCCCTTCCCGAGTCTGACCCAAAAACGGCCATAGAAGTAAACAAAGAGTGAAGGGGAATTCCCAAATGGAAAAAAATGCAAAAGGACACCATCCAAGCTCCTCCTCACAACAAACACACACGACCACCAACTGCATCACCCGCATTACCACCACCAATACCACTACCAGCACCACACAAAAACCACCATCGGAAACAATAACCCCTAATGAAATACATACATGAAAATATCAACATAACACCAAAAGATGAACCCCGAATGAAATACATACATGAGCCCCTAATGAAACAATGAACCCCTAATGAAATACATACATGGAAATATCAACATCACTCCAAAAGATCTTCTGTGCACTCCACCTAACGCTCCCATCTCACGTACAAATACTTAGTGTATCTAAACATTTCGCCCGGTGCGCTAATGATTCTTATTTCTTTATTGCCCACAAAGGGCTAAACATAGAGGGGACAAACAAGGACAGACAAATGGATTAAGTCGAACACATCGAACACTGGTGCGTAACTGGTACTTAATTTATCGACCCCAAAAGAATGAAAGGCAAAGTGGACCTCGGTGGAATTTGAACTCAGAACGTAACGGCAGACGAAATACCGCTAAACAGTTCGACCGGCGTGCTAACGATTCTGCCAGCTCGCCGCCTTAATAACAGTAATAAGTTTTCTCTCACCAATGTTAAAAGCTTGGTAACACTCTTCCTCTCTATCTTCCTTCACAAGTATAACAAGATGCATTAAAATGTTCTAACGTCCTCTTGAACGTTATATGCACAGATATATTTTAATTATTTTTCTCTTATTTATCAACGTTAGAATCATAGATACATTTTTATTTTACTAGCGGGACCCGTGAATATTTCACAGAATTAATAGTAAACCTATTGAGTAATTCCTGAAAACTTTATCGAAAAAAACCTGAAAGTGTAGCCTGTGTTGTGTCTGTATCAATGATAGTCGTTCATCTGCTATTCATTGAAAAGTGGAGGATATTGGAATACCATGATTATTTAATGCACCTTATATATATACTTTATATACTTTATGCACAATTTTATAAACTTAATACACAGCACTCATAAAATAAATATTCTCTCTTATTTTTTCCATTTTCCCCATAAACAGATAAAATTACATTTTAAAATTTACATAGTCACAATTTCTGATATAGAAAACAAAAGTTTTATAGTAAAAAGATAATTTTATATGTAAAATATAGAGGTCACAATTTCACGGGGGTAAACATTTAATGCAACATGGCATACTCTAAAAACCACATTGTTGGTAACTTATAAGCCAAAACGATGGGTCAAAGCCAATACACATTTGCGTACACCTTTCAATCCAATACTTCTTTAGAGACTATGGTCTTCATGGAAGTTCTCCCTCTTCTTTTCTCTTGTTTGTTAGTGCTAATAACTTTAACTCTCACATAAGGTAATTTGCGAGCCCTTGAGAATGCAACATACAGCTGACCATGGCCGAATAAGGTCCAGACAAGAACAACCCCACTTTACCAAATGTCTGACCTTGTGATTTATTGAGTCATTGCACGTGGGAGACGAACGGGAAACTGGTTTCTTTCTAAAGCGGGCGGCAAGTTTGGGGTGCGGATACATTAAGTGATAGGTGATATAAAAAAAAAATGGTTTGATTAAAAAGAAATTACTTTTCACTTTGCACTCACCATCGCCACTTCCACCACCAATGTCACCACCACTTTCACCACAATCATCTCTCTCTTCCTCTCACTCCCCTCTCTCTTCCTGTCTCTCTCTACCTCTCTCCCTTCCCTCTTTCTACCTTTCTTTAATCTCACCACCAGAACATCACCTATCTCTTTTACTCTTTTACTTGTTTCAGTCATTTGACTGAGGCCATGCTGGGGCACTGCCTTTAGTCGAGCAAATCGATCCCAGGACTTATTCTTTGTAAGCCCAGTACTTATTCTATCGGTCTCTTTTTGCCGAACCGCTAAGTTACCGGGACGTAAACACACCAGCATCGGTTGTCAAGCGATGTTGGGGGGACAAACACAGACACACAAACATATATACACACATACATATATATATATATATATATATATATATATATATATATATATATATATATATATATGTGTGTGTGTATATACATATATACGACGGGCTTCTTTCAGTTTCCGTCTACCAAATCCACTCACAAGGCTTTGGTCGGCCCGAGGCTATAGTAGGAGACACTTGCCCACGGTGCAACGCAGAGGGACTGAACCCGGAACCATGTGGTTGGTAAGCAAGCTACTTACCACACAGCCACTCCTGCTAAAATTATATTCCTAACTCTCCTCTGTATCATTACCTTCAACTAAGTTTTTTTAACCACGTAATAGATATTACTACCACATGTCATGGACGCTTCTCTCTCCGTCTTTTCTCTCTCCCTCTCTTTCTTTCTCTCTCTTTCTGCCTCACTCTTCACCTTATCCCCTTTTTCTCGAATCACATGAAAGCGTCTCCGACGGGTTAAGTAACATAATGACAAGCAGAATTATTATATGACTTTTTTTCACAGATCAACGTTATACGCTTGTTCGCTCGCGATGCATTCACCTATTTCCTTCTCCACCACCTATACGGGAAATCATTCTAATCATTGTTCTCTCCCCTGATGTATAATAACTATTTCATCCCTCATTTTTGTAGTATTTCTTTCTTACAAATCATGCACTTCTTGTACCAGATAAATCTATTTCCCACCAAACCCTCTCTGTTCTAAGTCACCTAAGACGGAAAAGAAGAAGTCTGAGCACACACCTATTATTAGGACTAAGAGAACCAAAATGTCACCAAGAACTATTCAAACTCCTCCCCCACTACTCTTCCTATTATGCCTAAAACTTTAAGGCAATCACCCGAAGGCTGTAATATGAGAGAAGCTAGAAATATGAAGCAAAGAGAAGGGGAGAGAGTGAAAGAGAGAGACAGAGAGTTAGAGAAGGAGAAAAAAAGAGACGGAGTTAGACCGACAGAGAGAAAGAGAAAGAGAGAGAGAATGCGAGCAGGTGCAGAGAACTGAGGTAAGAGTACCGAAGCAACACCGGATGCCCCAATCTACCCCCTTCTAAGAAGTCACAACCGAGGAACCTTAATATCTATTTCAAATTTATGCACAAGGCCAGCAACTTTGTGGAAGGGGATAAGTCGATTACATCGACCCCAATGCTTAACTGGTACTTATTTTCTCAACCCTGAAAGGATGAAAGACAATGTTATCCGAGACAGAATTTGAACTCAGAATGTAAAGACAGACGAAATGACACTAAGCTAAACGAACAACTCTGCCAACTCAACGCTTTATTAAAATTATAGATGCCCCAGGTGAGGATCGAACTCACGACCTTCATATTCCTCTATATAATAATTTGATGATGAGACTGACGTGCTCCCTACTGTGCTACCGAGGCACACGAGGAGTCTTAACTTTGGCTTCAAATTTTGGCACAAAGCCGGGAATTTCGGGGAAAGGATAAGCTGATTACATCGACCCCAGTGTTCAATTGGTACTCATTTAATGAACCCCGATGAGATGAAAGGCAAAGTCGACCTCGGCGGAATTTGAAGTTAGAACGTAAAGACGGACAAAATGCCACTAAGCATTTTGCCCGACGTAGTAACAACTCTATCAGATCGACGCCTTAAAAGAAACCTCAATATTAAGAATGCAAACGGCATTGAGAGCAGCCTTTAGTCAAATAACTTAGGCCTTTTTGGTAGCACCTGGTAATCCTCAAACGGATCATGTCTCGAAGAGCAAAACAAATAAAAATGGATGCCTTCTCAGCATGTGATTCATCAATACTAATAACGCAATTCTAAAGGAGTAAATCTCGAAAATTATATTTGGATAAGTTGTGCTCGTGAGTAGCGAACAGTAGACAACCAAGAAAAAGGACAACTTTGAAATAAGCCAAACACAGTAGGAGAAATCCCGGTTTGAGGCGGTTTAACTGCCTTATAAAGAAGGCAGATGGAGCCCCTCTGAATCTTGGCTGATAATCTATCTAGTTTCTCTCTCTCTCCCTCTCTCCCTCTCTCTCTCATACACACACACACACACACACACACACACACACACACACACACACCACTTAAACAACTTCTATGGGTAAAATGTCTGAAAGAAATATGACAACGGTGTAAATGGAACTGGGACCAGCGTTGAAGGTCCCGTGCCCCACAGACATCCTATTGAGCGGCAGGATGGACCCGTTTGTCAACTTGTGACTAGCTAACATACAAGAGTTATGAAAAAAGCAGAGCAAAGAATTAAATACAATTGTTATGGAGTGCTACTATAGGAGCCAACCCATAGATGAAAATGGAGTACCATTAATAGGATAAAATGAAGCATGTACCATGATTAGCTACAACGTGGGATATCTGAAACCACAGAACAATGATAATGCAACCAGGTCTGAATGATTAGAATGAAAGGTATTTAACAGATTAACCCTGAACGTAATTCAGAGAAGAGTATATGAAGACGACGACAATGCAGAAGAACGTAATATTGATCATAAAGAAGAGCTGACCGAGACTATATCAGCTCCTCAAACAGTAGAACAAATATAAATCAATTTGCCTGAGATGTCAATCTTAACTGACACATCCATCAGAGATGGAGAAAAAAAGAATTGTAGATCGAGTAGTGGAGTTAGTAAGGGTGAAGATTTTTGGAGTGAAATATGACTTTAAGAAAAGCCGATAGAAGCTGATGCAGCAAATAGGAAAAGTAAACAGGATCTTAAAGTAATATACACACAAATAATATTACTGAAACTAATAGATAAATAAAGGTAGCAAGTAGAATGATAGTAGAAAATATGGATTTAAAGTGAGATGTTTGCTAAGCGATAAAAGTATACTGAACAGAAGGATTGACAATGAACCATTATGGAAGAGGGGATCCTTGGATTTATAAAAAAAAAAAGAATACAGTGATCTGTTAGGATTAGACAAAAGAAGGAAGAAAGAACTGAAGAATATGTGCAAATACATGTTGAAAGAAAGGTATGGTATTGATTTCAAAGAATTGCTAGTAGTCATCGCGGAATTAAACATCGTGTGCAAGCTAAGAGGACCAAAATCACTCGATATGATCGGAGAATCAAACAGTATAGACAAAACAGACACTTCAAAATTGAACAAAAATGATCTTATACGGAAATATGTTGTTGTTGTTGTTGTTGGCACTCCGTCGCTTACGACGTCGAGGATTCCAGTTGATCCGATTAACGGAACAGCCTGCTCGTGAAATTAACGTGCAAGTGGCTGAGCACTCCACAGACACGTGTACCCTTAACGTAATTCTCGGGGATATTCAGCGTGACACAGTGTGACAAGGCTAACCCTTTCAATTACAGGCACAACAGAAACAGGAAGTAAGAGTGAGAGAAAGTTGTGGTGAAAGAGTACAGCAGGGTTCACCACCATCCCCTGCCGGAGCTTCGTGGAGCTTTAGGTGTTTTCGCTCAATAAACACTCACAACGCCCGGTCTGGGAATCGAAACCGCAATCCTATGACCGCGAGTTCGCTGCCCTAACCACTGGGCCATTGCGCCTCCACAATACGGAAATAAATGGAGTAACAAAAATACATGCGCCCTAAATGCGGAAGAAAGTCAAAGATTCTGAAACAATATATAAGGGAAAAGGAAACACACAACGCTAATGTAGTGTGACCACACAACATGAAAGAAATAAGACATTAGGATAAGTAACGAGGATGTACAACGATTTGGAGTGGTGATACTAAAACAGAGGTAAAGTCCAGTAAGTGGATAGTGTGAAGTTGACGACAGGAGAGGTAATGAAGAAATAGCCAAGAAAGGTTACAGGTATCTGGGCATATTGGAAGTTGGTGAAGTGATAAAACGCCAAATGAAGATATCCTATCAAGAGTATTACAGAAAGCTGAAATTGATTTTGATAACTAAATTAAATGGGAGGAATGAGCATAAATTCATGTGCAAGTGTCTTCTTAAAATATGGGGCAGTAGTACTACAATAACGAACAGAAGAACTACATTCCTTGTGAAAGAAGACTACTGACAATACACGGTTCATCACATCCGAAAAGTAATGTCGACAGGCGACGCTTTGCGAGAGAGAAAGAAGGGTGGGGATTGCTAAGTTGTGAGGATTGTATTCAGACAGAGAGAAACTTGTTATACAAAGAATGTAAAAGAATAATTAAGTGTACAGGGAAGTCAGGGGTGTTGCGTACGAAAAACAGCCAAGAGAAAATGAATTACAAAAGAGACAGAAACGAAATGGGGACACAACTGAAAGGATAAGAAGGTGCACAGTCAGTTCTTGAGAAAGTTATCGAAGAACACAGACCCAATATAGCTGTGGCTTAAGAAAAGCAACCTGAAACGGAGGCCTTGATAAGTGCATCAATGAAACAAGCATTAAGAGTTTGTTATTTCAAGTACAAAATTGTGTGTGTGTGTGTGTGTGTGCGTGTGCGTGCGTGTGTGTGTGTGTGTGTGCGCGCGCGTGTGTGTGTATGCATGTATGTTTCTGTATGTGTGTGTACTATATATAGTAAAAATTTATCTGGGACAAGTGAATTAGGCCCAGAAATTAGGCATGAAAAATTACATCAATACACCAAATTTGAAAATTTTCACTTAATTTTGAAATTTCAAAAAGTGCAGCCAAACAGAAAAGAAAGACAGGCAGGCAGGCAGGCAGACAGACAGACAGGCAGGCTGACAGGTAAATAGATAGACAGAGACGCGCGTGCACACACACACACATTTTATTCACTATCCCTAGGGTTGTCAAGTGAGTAGAATATGCTTTGCTGAAGAATTCTAATAAAGCCGAAACATACTCATTACTATCACCAATTGGTTTAATAGGCTAAATCCACTCCAATCTGCGTTGTGTGCATATGGTCAGAAGTATTTCTTGTGACCTTTCACGTTCTCTGTTCAAATCCCACTGAGGTCGACTTTGTTTTCATCCTTTCGGGGGCAATGAAATAAGTATCGGTTGAGCACTGGTGTAGCACTGAAATCGATGTAACTGACTTGCCGACTTTCCCCAAAATTCAGGCCATATGTGTATAATAGGTAGAATTATCTTAGATATGTGTGATCCTGTTGTTTAGAAATACGGTTCAATGAAGATGTTTTATAAGGCAATCGAGCTGCAAGAAATCACAGTTAAATCTCAATCAATTCATACCTCTCCGCATATGAAAGAAAGGAGCATTGGATAATGAAATTCTTGGATACACTGTGTTTGAAGTACATAAAAGATGAGAGGATCCCTGCTGGAAAACTTTTGATTACTGTTCAAAGTTCTGCAAAAAAAAAAAAAAAAAAAAAAAAAAATCAAAGCTAACCTATTGGCTAAAGAAGAATAGAAAGAGTGTATATATTGTACATATTTATATAGGGGTAAACATATATATATTCATACACTCACGCGCACATACACACAAATTATACTCTACTGACAAGTTCAAGTCTCACCACAGTCGAGTTTATTTTTCCATCTTTCAGAGGTCGGTAAAATAAAACGCCAGTCAAATTTTGGGATAGCCAATGTAATCAACAAACACACTTCCCTCAAGAAAATATGTTATCCTTGTACCTATATCAGGAATCATTTTAGATACATGTCTGAGAAATTTGATCCATTATTCTTTTTTGAAAAAGAAAGAAAGAAAGAAAGAAAGAAAGAAAGAAATTATTAGTTTTAATATTCCCCAACATTTCAGTTTTGCTTCTTGGATAAATTTCATAGTTTCCAGTTTCAGACGAATGGCGTCAGTGGAATATGGCTGAAATGAAATTTAGTTCAGTTCAGGAAGTAGAAATAATAAGGTCAGGACGGAGTGAGTCTTCACAGCATTTTCGAGAAATAATGACGTATTTAGGTTAAGGCTAAGGGCAATATTTTTTTTTTTTTTTAGGAATTAGAAGTATCAAATGTACTGCTGCTGATTTTTTTTGGTGAAGTTTCGGATCATTCTTCCCCACTCCTTCTACTTTTAGCAGGTCTAATCATTGCATACCTGTCTCCACGTGGTTGTATAGTTGTCTTTAACAACGGTTATATTCATACAAAGTTATAATTTAACACTATAATAATACAAGCTTTCTATATTTCATTGTAACAATGTGTGTGGATACATTTAAGAAATCTATTTTTAACCGCTTTCAAATATTTCAGACATGTGAAAGAAAGTGTGCTATTGTTTAAAAGAAGGTCATACTTGTTAATGGATAAATTAATATGAATACGATTCTAGGAAGCAGTCAGATCTGTTTGAATTCATCCGTCTCGTGGAGCTTTAGGTGTTTTCGCTCAATAAACACTCCTATGACCGCGAGTCCGCTGCCCTAACCACTGGGCCATTGCGTCTCCAATAGTATGCTGTAAGCATAAATATTTAGCAACTTTAAAATTTTTAAACTTTAAAATTATAAAAAATTTTTTTAATATGACCTGGATTGGATCCAATGAATGTTTATATACAAATCTTTTATCTTAAATTATCGCTCTCTTATAGTAGTATTGATTAAAAAACATATCATTACATAATGGAATATTCCAGAAAAGGAAGTTAATGAAACGAACAACGAATGAGAAATGACAGGGAAAAGAAAGAGAAGGAAAAGAAAAAGGTATGTCACGTGAATATAGACACCCACCCACACCCTCTTTTCCACTTCTCCCCTTACAGACACCAAACCTCCCCACTCTCCGCCCACACAAAGAAGAGCAAACACACAAAAGAACCCCCAAACTTTCCCTCCCCCGGCAGAAGAAAAAATTATTATGTAGTGCTGTTGTTGTTGTTGTTGGCACTCCGTCGCTTACGACGTCGAGGGTTCCAGTTGATCCGATCAACGGAACAGCCTGCTCGTGAAATTAACGTGCAAGTGGCTGAGCACTCCACAGACACGTGTACCCTTAACGTAGTTCTCGGAGATATTCAACGTGACACATGTGTGACAAGGCTGACCCTTTGAATTACAGGCACAACAGAAACAGGAAGTAAGAGTGAGAGAAAGTTGTGGTGAGAGAGTACAGCAGGGTTCGCCACCATCCCCTGCCGGAGCCTCATGGAGCTTTAGGTGTTTTCGCTCAATAAACACTCACAAAGCCCGGTCTGGGAATCGAAACCGCAATCCTATGACCGCGAGTTCGCTGCCCTAACCACTGGGCCATTGCGCCTCCACTGTAGTGCTGTATGACAAGTCAAATGAGGAACTCGTCGAAGAATTGTGCACTTGAGCAGACACGGTTACAGTGGGTTCAGGAACGTACACCTATATACAAGGATGGTATAGTTGCTTGTTGCTGATCCAGAAGCTATTCTCAAGAATAATGAAATTCAAGGATGAATTTAAATATTGGAAGACAAAAATAAAAATGGATATAAGTGAGCTACCAGGCTACATAGATTATATGGACCTTCTAACGGAATATATGAATGACATTTTTTCTGGAATTCAGATCAAAGTAAGGTATAAATGAAATCGCTTGGAGGTGGGGCCGAAAAGCTTTTACTCTTTTACTCTTTTACTTGTTTCACTTCCAACAAACGTCGGGTACAGCAGCTAGTGATAACACACACACACACATGTGCACACACATACACGCATGTACATGTACGTGTGCGCAATCGCGTGCTGTGTGTGTGTGTGTGTGTGTGTGTGTGTGTGTGTGTGTGTGTGTGTGTGTGTGTGTTTGACATAACAGAAAACTGTAAAGGACGAACATTAATAAAAATACTAAATATTCTGATTGTCTCTGCTGTGTCCTCGTCCTACTTAGGGAAAGTAATTGTGTTGAGTGATTAGTTAGAAAGGAACTTGTTTAGATCTGTACCAAGCAGGAGTCTGTGAGCTTGATAATTTCATTATTGTTGATGGTGGTAGTGGTGGTAGTGGTATAGTGGTGATGGTTGTGATGGTGATGGTAGTGAAGTTATCAGGCGGTTGTGGTGGTGATTGGGTTCGACGTGGCAGTGGAAGGTTTTGGCGGCTGTAATGGTATCGGGAGGGTAGAAGTGTCTGAGGATATGGTGACAAGGGCAGTGGTACTGACGGTAATTAGTGGTGGTGATTGTAGTGAGTGGTGGTGGTGGTGGCGGTGGTGGTGGTGTTAGAGTGGGAGGAGGTAGTGGAGAAGTCAGTGGAGGAGGCGGTAGGCAAGCTGGCGACAGTAATTGTGATGTCAGTGTTGTTGCTGTTAGTGGTGGTAGTGACTGATTGTCGAGTGGTGGTTGTATCTGTATGGCAGTGGTAGTGATTGTGGAGGTAGTAGTAGTAGTAGTAGTAGTAGTAGTAGTAGTAGTAGTAGTAGTAGTGATGATTTTGATGATGAGGCCGCTGGTGGCGGAGATTATCGCGGAAGTGGTGGCAGTGAGTGGTAATTGTGTACCGAGTTGGCGGTGGTAGTAACGGTAGACTGTGGTTGTGATGTGGTGGCAGTAATTATGTTCGAGGTAGTAGTGAAAGTGGTAACTCTGATGGTGATAGTTGTAGTGGAGACGGGAACGGTGATTGTGAAGGTAGTAGTAGTAGTAGTAGTAGTAACAGCAGCAGCAAATGGGCTAAATTGATACTACAAAAGGATGCTACAAATGGCTCTAAATGTGAAATGGGAGAAACAAATGACAAATGAATTGCCTTTATTGAGACCTGTCGAAGGTTAGTGAGAAGATCACACAAAACAGCTGTGACTATCTCATTACTGCG
>NW_028315500.1:0-20000 GCF_046866305.1 Octopus bimaculoides
ATGTATGGATGTATGTATGTATATACCTGCTAACATGGAACCCTACAATGGATTCCTAACTCCAGCCCAAGCTGTGAACTTGGAACCTAATGGATGACCAATTATAACATTTACACAGCGTACCTATTCATTTAAATCACCAGTTAACTAAACCCCCCCCCATATCCTATGTTTGTTTGTGTGTATGTGTGTGTTTCCCCCCCACCCCACTGCTTGACAATTGATGTCGGTGTGTTTACATCCCCATAACTTAACAGTTTGGCTAAAGAACTGATAGAATGAATACTAGGCTAAAAAGAAGGGGGGAAAATAAACCCTGGGGTTGATTTGTTTAACTAAAACCTTTTAAAGCAGTGCTCCAGCATGGCCACAGTCAAATGACTGAAATCAGTAAAAGATAAAGATACCGAAAAACCACTGGTCTGGTTCGGTCCATTTTCCTCGACCCTAAAACAATAAAAGACAAAGAGAACCTCGATAAGATTTGAACACAGAACAACAGAGTCCAAAAAAAAAATCACAAGGTGTTTTATCCAATGCTCCAACGCCTCAACTGGTTCTCTACAATTTGGTGTTTCGGTGTTTTGGTGCTGGAAATTATTTAACACAAGAAAAACTGAAGGTGTTTACACAGTCTTGATGAATTTACCATTTCCAAGAAGCCAGGATCAAAGGAATTGAGAATTCTTTGAGTTTGGAGCATTCACGTGTTCTTAGGCAGTGGTATGTGTTGGGGAAGGTCAGAAAGTCTGGCTTAGAAATGGGAATAGATTTTCAAACCGCAAAACATACGTTTTTTTTTTTTTTATTAATCCCCGTCTGTCTGTGTTTTCGACTCCGTCCATAATCTGCCGGTTTCTCTTCGCCTCCTCTCCACCACACAGATTTTAACCAATCTGTGTGTGTGTGTATATATATATATATGTTTGTATGTGTATATATTAATGTGTGTGTGTGTGTATGTTTGTATGTGTATATATATATATATATATATATATATTATTATAAAATCTGGTAATTAACCATATATTAATTAATATCGATTAATTATCAGGAGGCCAACACATCTAAAGAATCAAAGAGATTCAGAAATATTATCTGCAATCTCAGGGGATTAAGGTAGATTTTAAAAGGTAACGTCGATCACTAACGTGGACAATTAATGCGCTAGAAATAGATCACATCTTGTGTCTATTAAGACCTAAATTGTTCTCAACATGAAATATAGCAGCATACCAAAACGTGAGCGGGCAAGACATTTAAAATCACCTAAAAAAGCATTCTTAAACAGGAATTAGCGCGCCAAAACAAAGACTTTTGAATTTTACCATTAAGCTGTAATTAGCAGAACCATATGCACGCGCACCCATGGCGGTGGGCAACTCTGTATACGATTCTGATGATTGCGGTTACATTACAAATCAGGCTGAAGAGGAATAGACAAATGGTAAGAATTTGTTAAATCCGAAACCGGTTTCTGTTTAAGAATGCTTTTTTAGGTGATTTTAAATGTCTTGCCCGCTCACGTTTTGGTATGCTGCTATATTTCATGTTGAGAACAATTTAGGTCTTAATAGACACAAGATGTGATCTATTTCTAGCGCATTAATTGTCCACGTTAGTGGTCGACGTTACCTTTTAAAATATATATATATATATAGATAGATAGATAGATAAATAGATAGATAAATAGAGAGAGATGGATAGATAGATACATATGTGTATATTTATGTAAATGTATGTTCGTATGTTATATATACACATGTGTATATATATATATATATATCATCATCATCATCATTATCATCATCATCGTTTAACGTCCGCTTTCCATGCTAGCATGGGTTGGACGATTTGACTGAGGACTGGTGCAACCGGATGGTTACACCAGGCTCCAATCTAATTTGGCAGAGTTTCTACAGCTGGATGCCCTTCCTAACGCCAACCACTCAGAGAGTGTAGTGGGTGCTTTTACGTGTCACCCGCAAGAAAACGGCCACGCTCGAGATGGTGTCTTTTATGTGCCACCCGCACAAGAGCCGGTCCAGGGGCACTGGCAACGATCTCGCTCGAAAACCCTACAAGGCCAGTCAAGCGGTACTGGCAACGGTCACGCTCAGGGTGGTACATCTTATGTGCCACCTGCACAAGAGCCAGTCCAGGGGCACTGGCAACGATCTGACTTGGCTTGCGGGGTCTTCTCACGCACAGCACATTTCCAAAGGTCTCGGTCAGTAGTCATCGCTTCGGTGAGGCCCAATCTTCGAAGGTCTTGCCTCACCACCTCAGCCCAGGTCTTCCTGGGCCTACCTCTTCCACGGGTTCCCTCAACTGTTAGGGAGTGGCACTTTTTCACGCAGCTATCCTCATTCATTCTCACCACATGTCCAAGCCAGCGCAATCGTCTCTCTTGCACACCACTACTGACGCTTCTTATGTTCAGCTTTTCTCTCAAGATACTTACACTCTGACGGGTATGCACATTTACATTACACATGCAGCGGAGCATACTGGCTTCATTCCTTGCGAGCTTACGCATGTCCTCAGCAGTCACAGCCCATGTTTCACTGCCATGTAGCATGGCTGTTCGTACACATGCGTCATACAGTCTGCCTTTTACCCTGAGTGAGAGTCCCTTTGTCGCCAGCAGAGGTAAGAGCTCTCTAAACTTTGCCCAGGCTATTCTTATTCTAGCATCTACACTTTCAGCGCACCTACCCCCACTACTAACTTGGTCACCCTGATAGCGGAAGCTATCAACTACCTCTAGTTTTTCTCCCTGGAATGAGATAGAAGTTATTTCCTGTTTGTTTACAGTGTTTATTGCACCTGAACATCTGCCACATACAAAGACTAACTTGTAGTTAATCTGCCTTTGATATTGCTGCACCTCTTATGTGTCCATAGCTTGCACCGGGTACATCTTATAGAGTTACTACTTACTCCTTTACTGCATACTGAGCAGGGCCATCTACCTGAAGGGGTTTGTGTTTTATCTACCTTCCTACTTATTAGGATTTTGGTTTTTGCTAGGTTGACTCTAAGGCCCTTCGATTCTAGTCCTTGCTTCCACACCTGAAACTTCTCCTCTAGTTCTGATAGTGACTGCGCAATTAGTGCAAGGTCATCAGCATAGAGGAGCTCCCAGGGGCAACCTGTCTTGAATTCCTCTGTGATCGCCTGGAGGACTATGATAAATAGGAGGGGGCTGAGGACAGAACCTTGGTGGACCCCTACCTCTACCCGGAATTCATTACTGTACTCATTTCCAACCTTCACCTTACTGACAGCATCTCTGTACATGGCTCGCACAGCTCTCACTAACCATTCTTCTATCCCAAGTTTCCTCATTGACCACCAGATAAGGGATCGGGGAACCTTGTCAAAGGCTTTCTCCATGTCAACGAAGGCCAGGTACAGAGGTTTATCCTTGGCTAGATATTTCTCCTGCAGCTGTCTCACTAGAAATATGGCAACAGTGGTGCTTTTACCTGGCACGAATCCAAACTGCATCTCATCTAAATTGATTTGCTCCCTAATTAGTTGGGCTATGACCCTCTCCGTAACTTTCATAACCTGATCTAACAGCTTGATGCCTCTGTAATTATTAGTGTCTAAAGCGTCACCTTTACCTTTGTAGCAGTTTACTATGGTGCTGCTACACCAGTCATTGGGTATGACTCCTTCGTGTATCACCTGGTTCGTAATACGGGTGACTAGGCTGTAGCCAACACTGCCAGATATTTTGAGCATCTCTGCAGTGATTCCTGATGGGCCGGGGGCTTTCCCTGTCTTCATACTCTTAATTGCTTTATCTACCCTGGTACTGTCAACTCGGATAGCTGGTCCCTCTGTTGGGTCGACATACGGCAGGCTCTCTTTCTCCCATTCATTCTCTTTATTAAGCAATCTATCGTAGTGGCATCTCCAGACCTCTTTCTTTGCAGCCTCATTTAGTGCAAGCGTACCATCATCCATGCGAACACATTTCTCTCCTACAACATCACTATTCTCTCTCCTACACTGTCTTGCAACACGAAATACCTCGAGTCTTTGGTCCTCACGGAGCAGAACATTGGCAAATCTTTTCTTATCTGCTTCCCCTCTGGCTAAATAAACCTGTCGCCTAGCTTCCCTTCTGGCAGATTGGTACAATTCCCTGCTACCACCGTTCTTCCAGTCCTTCCAAGCCTGTTTCTTTTGTCTAATAGCCCCGTCTACATCCTTGTTCCACCACCACGTTACTCTGGGTCGAGAGGGGACTTTACACCAGCCACAGATCTGGTCTGTGGCTCTCAACAGGTTGTCCCGCAGAAATCTCCAATTGTCTTCCACGTTGTATGATGCTATATCCCCTTCTATTTCGTCAAATGCTTCAAGTAACTTGTCTCTAAATCTCTGTCCATTTTCAGGGTCTTTAAGTTTCCATACCCTTCTCCCCCAGGCCGGTCTACTTCTGCATGTGCATAAATATTTATAGATATATTTATACACACACACACACACATATGTATATTACTCTCTCTGTTTTACAGAACTAATGAACTATAAACGATAATGACTTCCTCCTGGAGAAATACTTTTGTTATATATACTGTATATACATTAATTTTTACGCAATATATATACATATATATATGGTATTTTTATATAAGCTTAAAGCTTATGGTGATCACCATGCAATGACTAACGAAAATAGTCTAATAAAGGGACATATAAGCCCTCGACAGAAAAAGAGGGCTTACCTATCCGGCACCGAAATATATATTCATATACTCTTTTACTAGTTTCAGCCATGCAGATGCAGTCATGCTGGAGCACCACCGTAGTCTTTCTGATTTCTTTATATGTATGTGTGTATATGTTTGTGTGCCAGTGTTTGTCCCCCCACCACCATCACTTGACAACCGATGCTGGTGTGTTTGTGTTCCCATATCTTAGTAGGACTTAGAATAGGTCCTGGGATCAATTTGCTCAACGAAAGGTGGTGCTGCAGCATGGCCGCAGTCAAATGACTAAGACATGCACAAGAATAAAAGAATATATATATTGATTATACATATAGATATAATGAGCATAAGATCCCGGGATCCGAGTGTAGGAAGGTTGTAAGTCTCAAGCAGTCCATGGCAGATATAGAAAACAAAAAGTGGACAGTGTACAGTCGTTGTATGGGAGTGCTTCGGTGGTGGTGGTGGTGGTAATCTTAGTAGAAAGTGGTGAGACATAAGTGGTGGTGGTGGTGGTGGTGGTGATGTTAGTGGGTGTAAGTGGTTGTTGCTGAAGAGGGAACGGAACTAGGAACTGCAGTTACTTGACACGAATACTTCACTGTATTGACGATTTCCTGGCACTGATAGTGGTGGTGGAGGAGGAAGAAGAGGGGGAGGAGGAGAAGTTAATGGTGGCAGACATCATTTAACACCAACAGATCACACTTCATCCAAATACATTATTATATATACATATCTCTCTCCATCTATTAATCTGTTTGTCTGTATGTATATTTATATCTATATCTGTCTGTCTGTCTGCCTATCTATCTATCTATCTATGAGTCCAGAGTAATCCATAGACAGAGGAGGTGCAGCCGGAGTGTAGAAAGGTAGAAAGTCCAGTGGAGAAGTTTGTGGGTGATGAGATGAGACAGGATCAACTGATGCGACCACGTGAGAGTGTGATATATATAGGGAAAATTCACAAAAAAAAACAAAAGACGAAGACAGGTGGTGTAGAAAACAAACAGATGTATTAGTATAACGCTTGGGAATAGAGAAAGTCTTTAACGTTTCGAGCCTACGCTCTTCGACGGAAAGGAACACAGAAAGAAACCCCCCTGACCAGCTCCTGACCATACAATGTATGTTTATAGGGTGGCATTCCACAGATGCATGTGTATACATGTGTGTGTGCGTGTGTGTGCGTGAGTGTGTGTGTGTGCCTGTGTAAAAGTACATGTTTATATATGCACGTGTGGATATACATACAGATACATGAATGTACATGTTTACATATATATATATATATATATATATATATATATATATGTGTGTGTGTGTGTGTATATATATATATATCATCATCATCATCGTTTAACGTCCGCTTTCCATGCTAGCATGGGTTGGACGATTTGACTGAGGACTGGTGAAACCGGATGGCAACACCAGGCTCCAGTCTAATTTGGCAGAGTTTCTACAGCTGGATGCCCTTCCTAACGCCAACCACTCGGAGAGTGTAGTGGGTGCTTTTACGTGTCACCCGCACGAAAACGGCCACGCTCGAAATGGTGTCTTTTATGTGCCACCCGCACAAGAGCCGGTCCAGGAGCACTGGCAACGATCTCGCTCGAAAATCCTACGGGAGCCAGTCAGGCGGTACTGGCAACGGCCACGCTCAAAATGGTGCATCTCATGTGCCACCCGCACAAGAACCAGTCCAGGGGCACTGGCAACAATCTTACTTGGCTTGCCGGGTCTTCTCACGCACAGCACATTTCCAAAGGTCTTGGTCAGTAGTCATCGCCTCGGTGAGGCCCAATGTACGAAGGTCTTGCCTCACCACCTCAGCCCAGGTCTTCCTGGGCCTACCTCTTCCACGGGTTCCCTCAACTGTTAGGGTGTGGCACTTTTTCACGCAGCTATCCTCATCCATTCTCACCACATGTCCATACCAGCGCAATCGTCTCTCTTGCACACCACAACTGATGCTTCTAATGTTCAGCTTTTCTCTCAAGATACTTACACTCTGACGGGTATTCACATTGACATTACACATCCAACGGAGCATACACACACACACATATATACACATACGCATATTTATAAACATGCTTTTATATATATGTGTATATGGTTGTGTATGTGTGTGTATATATATATATATAAACACTTGCATATGTGTTTGTATGCTTGTATATGCTTGTATATGTATATATACACACACACACATATATATGTACATATACATATATATATATAAGCATGTATGTATACATATATATATATATATGCGGGTAAAAATAAATACAAAAAAAGGGCGCGTTGTATGATTGTGTATAGAGGAATATATTATTTTGTTTAAAAGAGTTCCAACACTGTCTGTTTTCTATGTTTTATTTATATTCCTGCAAAACCAATGTGGGATATAGAATATGGAATATACAATATATAATATAATATACAATATATAATATAAAATAAAAATGGATGGTACTATGAAATAAAGTATTGAATGTCTTATTGAATATATGGAATATGTCTTATTGAATAGATGAAATATTGAGTGTTCAATATAAAGGATCAAATATACAAATATATAAAGGCGAATATGTATTTTCTATACCTTCTGGTATTTCATATTTTCTATACCTTGTGGTATTTCATATTTTCTATACCTTGTGGTATTTCATCATGGCTGGTATGACAGACTTTAACAGACTGTAATAGGTTGGCTGGTTTTCTGTCTTTTATACCGATTCCTATATATATATACACACATATACATACATACGTACGTACATACACGGAGATAGATAGATACAATAAATAGATGTTCTACTTCTCCATAATTACAAACTTGTTCTAGAAACACATCCACAAGGGGGGGGAGGGAAGTGAGGTCGCCATTCTACACCCAAGTTCTCTTTCCTTCTGCCCCCTCTCTCTCTTCCTCCCCTTGTGGCCATTCCTCCAACAACTCCGTGCCCCCCTCTCTCTACTTCATTGTCCATTCATCAACCCCCCCACCGCACCCCCATATCTCTCTGTCCAGAAATAAGAAGATCTTTAATCAAGACAAGTAGGTGTGGAACCATTGTAGATCAATGAAGCCTTTGTCTGCAGATATAACACTGTGTCTGTCTGTCTGTCACTCTCTGTATGTGCGCGTGTGTGAGAGAGAGAGAGAGAGAGAGAGAGACTATGTGTGCCTGTATACGCATACTCTTTACTCTTTTACTTGTTTCAGTCATTTGACTGTGGCCTTGCTGGAGCACCGCCTTTAGTCGAGCAAATTGACCCCAAGACTTATTCTTTGTAAGCCTAGTACTTATTCCATCGGTCTCTTTTTTTGCCGAACCGCTAAGTTACGGAGGACGTAAACACACCAGCATCGGTTATCAAGCGATGGTGGGGGGGGACAAACACATGCATATATATATATACATATATACGACGGCTTCTTTCAGTTTCCGTCTACCAAATCCATTCACAAGGCTTTGGTCGGCCCAAGGCTATAGTAGAAGACACTTGACCAAGGTGCCATGCAGTGGGACTGAACCCAGAACCATGTGGTTGGCAAGCAAGCTTCTTACCACTCAGCCACTCTGGCGCCTAAGTACATAGTTTGTGTTTCATGGCTGAACTATTATGTTTCGATATCTTTTAATTTGTTTATCTGGCTAATTGTCACCAATAACAGTGGGGGACTCAGTGTAACTAGCAACAACAATGCTGCAAAGAAGTACAGCACCACCACCACCACCACCACCACCGCCGCCGCCACTATGAACACTAGCTTCACAGCCACCACCAACACCACCATCGCCACCGCCACTACCATCACCACCACCACCTGCACCACTACCACTATCAACAGCAATTTGTCACCACCACCACCACCAACACCACCATCACCACCACCACCACCACCACCACTATCCCTCCATCACAACCGCCACCATCACCAACAACAACAACAACAACACTACCAAAACTATTTTATATTATTGATTCCCTCACCCCCACCCCCACCAGCCTGGAAAAAGGAAGACAAAAAGTCAGACTGACTTCAATGGGATTTGAACCAACAGCGCTGAGAGCCAAAACAGAAGATTGCAAAAGATTTTGTCTGTTTTTGCCATTCTGCCAATCACCCCCACCCCCACGTGACAGTCTGTCCCCACCCCATCCCCCATCTCCTGCTTCCCTCTTTACTCCAAGACTTCCAATATTTCCTTGGCCTCCAGGAAACAAGACATCAAAGAAATCAATTTTCTTCCCTTTCTCTTTGTATTGTTTTTATTGGCAGAATTGTGGAGGTGCAATGGCCCAGTGGTTAGGGCAGCGGACTCGCGGTTTCGATTCTCAGACCGGGCGTTGTGAGTGCTTATTGAGCGAATACACCTAAAAGCCCCACGAGGCTCCGGCAGGGGATGGTGGCGAACCCTGCTGTACTCTTCCACCACATCTTTCTCTCGCTCTTACTTCCTGTTTCTGTTGTGCCTGTAATTCAAAGGGGTCAGCCTTGTCACACTCTCTGTCACGCTGAATATCCCCGAGAACTACGTGAAGGGTACACGTGTCTGTGGAGTACTCAGCCACTTGCACGTTAATTTCACGAGCAGGCTGTTCCGTTGATCGGATCAACTGGAACCCCCCTCGTCGTCGCAATCGACGGAAGTGCCAACAACAACAATTGGCAGAATCGTTAGCACACTGGACGAAATGCTTAGCGGTATTTTGCCTGTCGCTACGTTCTGAGTTCGAACTCCACCGAGATCGATTCTACCTTTCATCCTTTCAGGGTCAATAAATTAAGTAACATTTGAACAATGATGTCGATGTAGTCCTCTAGTTCCCCACAAATCTCAGGTCTTCTGCTCGCATTTTCCCTCCATATTCGTTTCCTCCACATTGTTTTAAACCCATTCCAGTAAACGTTAATTATAATGATTAATAATTAATATGATAAATTTTAATAGGGGGCTCAAATTTCACCCCCTTCTCCAGTTTTAGATTTTGAAACTTTTTCATCCATTTATTTATCTGTCTATTTATCCCTGTCCAATTTATTCATAAAATATATTTGTCGACAAAACGTGGCGGTCGTATGGAAGAAGACGGCGGTGTAGCTGTTGTTTCTAGCCCCGGGAAGACCTTTATTGCCATCTCTTTATACACATTTCTATAATGCTTATTGAATTTAAAATTTTGAAAATCTGGTTTCTTGCATATTTGGAATCTCCATTATCTGAAACACTGGGAATGAAATATTTCGAAAAAGGTCAACGTTTCTAATTGGGGGTTAATATATATATATATGTATATATGTGTGTATATATATATGTATTTGTGTCTCCTCCGTAATTTGCGGTGAGCTGGCAGAGACGTGAGCACGCCGGGCGACATGCTTCCTGCTATTTCGTCTGTCTTTACGTTCTGACTTCAAATTCCGTCGACTTCGTCTTTCAGCCTTTTGGGGGTCGATAAACTAAGTACCAGGTACGCACTGGGGTCGATGTAACCGACTTAATTCTTCTGCTGTCTGTCCTTGTTTGTCCCTTGTGGGCAATAAAGAAATAAAAAACGTGGGAATCCGGAATTTGTTCTTTTTTTTTAAATGTGTTTTTCAAGGAAAGGTGCGAAAGTTCATTAGTCCAGCCCAAAACAAGCAAAAAGAATGGAGGGTGAATAATGGACAGAGTCCAAAGCTATTGAAAAAATTACAGAATGCAACGAAAATCTCAGGAAAATAAAGAAGAAATGATTGGAAATTTTAGCGGGGAGTGTGTTAATCCCTCTCCGCAGACCCGACCAAAATATATATATACAGACGATTTTTACCTTTAAATTACCTATGTATATATATATAATGTTCATATACTGATGTCTCCACAGTGTGTTGGTGAGATAAAACATGTAATCGTTACCAAAATAGCCAAAAATTCGCCCACAAAGGTCTATAGCAAAGTCCTTAGGGATCGATCGCCATGGCTGTATATAAAGAAATTGCAACCAGAGTTTTGGCGCTAATATATTAAATGCTGACATGGGTAATAAACTTTAAAATCGATGGATATTAGCGAGAAAACACTTATTTAAATTTGGGGGTCTTAAAAGACATGTTAGAATCCACAAGAAGCAGAACTTACCTGCAAGTATTGGTGGTACGAATCAGAGATGCAATCTGTGCGGATGTTTGCAGACGACATGAACGGGCGAAGGTGCAGGAGGAGGTAAAACTCTGTGTAAGGAGCAACCACCAGTAATGTGTGTGTGTGTGTGTGTGTGTGTGTGTGTATACGTATATATATATATATATGTATACATATATTACAATTAAAAGGGTAAAGGATTATCAATTTATTAATTTATTAATAAATTAATAATTAATAATTTTTACCAAGCCCTTCGGTATTTTTAGCTGCTATTTCTAAACTTCGGTATGGGGTGAAGCACCTTGTTGCTGATCCCTTAATTTTGTTTATAGATGTATACATATATATATATATAAATATAAATATATATTAAATTCAAATTACGACAAACGTAAATAAACAAACGAAGTATGCTTTATATATATATATATTTATGATTATATATATATATAGTCCATGTATATAGTCAGAATGGGGGTATTTAGACGTCTTAAAGGGGATATATTATTATCCAAGATTGTCTAATATATTGTATTTTAAAGAGATCTTTCTTCAAGGAATATATTATAGAAAAGATCGTAAAATATTAAATATTATTATTGAGTTTGAAAAGAGAGAGATTTAATGGCTACAAATGAAATTATTAATTAATTAATTAACACGAATTAACCCAGAAATTGCTTCATTTCTGAACCCAAAATTCAAAAACTCCAAAACATATTTCAATCTAGAATTAAGCGTTGAATTGAAATTACGATGAAAGGTAAACAAAAGTTTGTTTTAGAAGCATTGAGATGTCTTAAAAGTATGGACATGGTCAAATAGCCACGGGTCTTCTAGGTCTTATATAAATAGGATATTCATTAGAAAATTGGATAAAGAAATAGTTACGCGTCCACAATTTCACTTGGTCAGTTACAGTGACCACAAGGTGGTAACTTGTAAACTGCTCCTAGACAAGATATATAGTAAGGGTTCCGGCTACTGGAAACTCAATAAGTCCCTTTTGGCGATTGAGGAGTACAGGAGCCGGATTAAGTTACTAATACAAAGGGCGTTAACCGGTTCCATTGTCAACAACAAATGGTGGTACGCCCTCAAAAGAGCCATTAAATTCGAGTCTATTAGATATAGCATAGGATTAGTGGCTAGAGGGCGTAGGAAAGAAAATGAATTAGTTAAGGCCCTAGAGGAAGCCATGACAGCTGGCGACGCATCCCAGGTAAAGGTGAAGAGGCTGGAATTAAACCAGCACCTCGAAGCCAAACACATGGGGTGTATCGTCAGAGTTAGACCTCGTGCAGTTTAATGCTGAAAAATTCCAAGCCCTGCGCTACCAACGCCCAAAACTGAATATGAAACTTACAGAGTACACTGGTCCGCAGGGAATTTCAATCCCAGAGCCTAAATCAGTGAGAGACCTGGGTATCGACATGAGTGATGATGCCTCTTTCCAAGTGCACATTACCAGGATGACCACAAAGTGCAGACGATTGGCTGGATGGATCCTGAGAACATTCAGAACCAGAGATAAGGAAACCATGATGATCCTCTGGAGGACATTCGTCCTCAGCCGCCTGGATTACTGCTCACAGCTGTGGTCACCCATATATATATATATATTTTTTTTTTTGTAGTTTCAGCTTAGAGCTGCGGCCATGCTGCTGCACCGCAGTGTTGCTACACTGTTATTACAGGGAGCCTCTTACAATTTGTGGCACTTGGTGAAGAATGGAGTTTGATTTAGCAACCCTCATTTGCACGCCCTGTCGCGAGGTAGGGTCATCTGGGACTCTCGACAGGAAGAGGTCCAGCTTTGATTTGAAAACCCCTACATCTACTTTGTGCAGTTTCCTCAGGCTCTTTGGGAGAATATTAAAAAGCTGGTTCTGAATGTTCTCAGGGTCCATCCAGCCAATCGTCTGCACTTTGTGGTCATCCTGGTAATGTGCACTTGGAAAGAGGCATCATCACTCATGTCGATACCCAGGTCTCTCACTGATTTAGGCTCTGGGATTGAAATTCCCTGCGGACCAGTGTACTCTGTAAGTTTCATATTCAGTTTTGGGCGTTGGTAGCGCAGGGCTTGGAATTTTTCAGCATTAAACTGCATATTATTATCCTCAGCCCATCTGTAAACCGAGTCCAACTCCTGCTGCAGATGTGCAACATCACTGGAGTTCTGCATTTTCTGCGAGACTTTCGTATCGTCTGCGTAGCTTGCAAGTGTGGCTATCCGGGTACTTGAAGGCATATCTGAGAAAGCGACTATAAAAAGCAATGGTCCCAAGACAGTGCCCTGTGGAACGCCGCTCATTATTTGTGTTTTCAAAGAGGTGGCTCTATTAGCCACTACTGCCTGACTTCTATCTTTCAGAAAGTCATGTAACCACTCTCCAAGTTTTCCAGCTATGCCAAGATCACGCAGTTTGTGGCATATCACACCATGATCTACTTTGTAAAAGCTTTTGCAAAATCAAGGTATATTACGTCCACATTTGACTTGTTGAGTAACTGCCTCAACACCCAGTCATAATGTTGTAAGCGCTGGGTCAGGCAACTCCTACCTGGTCGAAAGCCATGCTGGGTATCACTCAGCAATTTATTTTCTCCAAGGAATGCATTTAGTTTTCCTCTGACTATCCTTTCCATGACTTTGCTGATGTGTGAAGTCAGAGAGATAGTCCTATAGTTTTTGGCATCTGCTTTGCTTTATATAAATATATTTATATATATTTATATATATTTATTTAGTTATATTTATATATATTTATTTATATATATTTATATGTTTATTTATTAATTTATTTATATATACAATTTATTTATATATATTTATTTATTTATATATATATTCATTTATTTATATATATATATATATATATATATATATATATATATATATATATATATATATTCATTTATATATATAATGGCTCACTGACTGCAGATCCCACATGGATAAGTGAAGTGCTCAGTACACAATTCAAGAGTGTCTTCACCTCTCCTCTGAGTCACATGCAGATAAAGAACCCAGCTGATTTCTTTGACAATAGCACTCAGCAGAAGGGGACTGCATCCATTACCTACATCGACATTGAAGAGGAAGATGTGATAGCTGCCATAAATGAAATGAGCTCAAATTCGGCAACTGGCCCCGATGGTTTCCCAGCTGTCCTCTTAAAGTCGTGTAAACAAGAATTAGCAGGACCACTCCGGATACTCTTCCAGAGTTTCCTTGCAAATGGTAAACTTCCCAAAAAGCTGAAGGAAAGCACCATATGTCCTATCCATAAAGGTGGAAGCAGAGCAGAGGCTGGAAACCACAGGCCCATCTCTCTGACTTCACATATTAGCAAAGTCATGGAACGAATTGTCAGAAGGAGATTGATTGCGTTCCTAGAAGAAAATGACTTGCTGAATGAGACCCAGCATGGTTTCCGTCCAGGTAGAAGCTGCCTCACGCAGCTCTTGCAGCATTATGACTGGGTCCTGAAGCAGCTACTTGACCATTCAAATGTTGATGTGATATATCTTGACTTTGCAAAAGCCTTTGACAAAGTTGATCATGGCTTGATATGTCACAAGCTGCGAAACCTTGGCATAGCTGGTAAATTAGGAGAGTGGCTGCATGACTTCCTGAATGGTACAAGTCAGACAGTTGCAGCCAATGGAGAACTATCTAGGGAAACACAAATATTGAGCGGTGTTCCACAAGGAACTGTTCTGGGGCCACTACTGTTCATAGTGGCCCTTCTGGACATGCCCACGGTCACTCGGAGAGCCACTGTCACTAGCTATGCTGATGACACAAAGATATCTCAGGCAATAAAGAATCCTGATGATATTGTAAGCCTGCAGAATGACCTAAATGCAATATATGAGTGGGCAGAGCAAGATAATATGCAGTTCAATGCAAAAAAATTTCAAGCACTGCGCTACAAGACCACAAGTACCTCCCAACTGGCATACACAGGGCCTGGAGGTATTGCAATCCCAGAACCACAAACAGTAAGAGATCTGGGCATCAACATGTGTAGTGATGCATCATTTCACATGCACATTGTCAAGTTGACAGCAAAGTGCAGACAACTGGCAGGGTGGATACTGAGGACATTCCGTACAAGGGATCAAAAAGTCATGTTGACTCTGTGGAAGACATTTGTTCTGAGCCGCCTAGACTATTGCTCTCAGTTTTGGTCACCACACAGTGTTAAGCGGACAGCAGAACTCGAGGCAATTCAGTGGCACTATACAAAAAAGATCGCCACAGTCCAACAGATGAACTACAGGGAGCGACTGAAGGCACTAGGTCTCTACTCCCTGGATTGCAGGCGGGAGAGATATGTAAAAATATACATATGGAAAATACTGGAAGGACTGGTGCCAAACTTTGATATCAAGTACTACAGGAATGCCCGCATGGGTCACCACTGCATGATGCCAAAGGTACCGTCCACTGCATCTCACGTAAAAACGAGATACTGCAGCAGCCTCGGTTTCAGAGGACCTCAGCTCTTCAATGCCCTGCCAAAACATTTGAGAGACATGCAAGACATGGATGCGGAGGTCTTCAAGACAAAACTTGACGCTTTCCTCTCCACGATACCAGACAAACCAATGGCTCGTAATGAGACGCAGTTTAGGGCAGCTATGTCAAATTCTCTTATACACCAGATGTGCCATCAAAACTCTTGATTGGACCATGTCAGGTGGGGGAGAAGAGCCATGCAAGGAACGTGAAAATCACGGTGGTGCACCAGTATGACCGCAGCCACTTGGCTGAAAACACATAAATAAATAAATAAATAAATATATATAAATAAATAAATAAATAAATATATATAAATAAATAAATATATATAAATAAATATGTATATATAAATAAATTAATAAATAAATTTATAAATATATATAAATAAATATATATATAAATAAATATATATATTTATAAATATATATATATATAATTAAATAAATAAATAAATATATATTTATATAAATAAATATATATATATAACTAAATAAATATATATAAATATGTATATATATATATATAAATAAATATATATATAAATAAATAAATATACATATAAATAAAGAAATATATATATATATATTTATTTATATATATATACATATATATATATATATATATATATATATATATATATATATATATATATATATATATATATATATATATATATATATATATATATATGTATATATATATATATATGTATATATATATAAATAAATAAATATAAATATATATATATAAATAAATGCATATATATATATATATATATATATATATATATATACATATATATATATAAATAAATATATAAATAAATAAATATATTTATTTAAATATATATTTGTATCTATGTATTTATATATTTATTTATTTATATATATATTGAATTGTTTATTTATATATTTTTTTTTTTTATATATATATAAGTGTATGTTTGTTTATTTATTTATATATATATATATATTTATTTATATATATATTTATTTATTTATACATATATTATCTCTAGAGATTAAAAAAAAGAAAAAATTTTTGTAACACACCTTAGTGCAGGCCATGGGTAGGATTGAACCCTAGCCAGGGTGTAGAATATCCAATTATCTCTCTACTCACAAGACCACCAAGTCACCCAACATAAATGTCGGAAATTAAGCGATATTAAAATCTATCATAACTAAAGATAAAAAAATAAAACTATCTCGTCACAGCTATAGCTCTGATTAGTAAGTAGGGATTTAATATATATATATATATATATATATATATATATATATATATATATATATATATATATATATATATATATATAAATATATATATATAATCGCAGCGTGGAAGGTGTTTATAAGCCATTTAAAATAACACTCAAAATCCGTTAGATTCACTTCAACATTTAAATTTTAATTTGTCAAAATATTTTCGTCGCTTTGAGACTGCAACCTGTTCAGTGACAAAATTGTGTGCTGCATCTGAGAAAGTAACAATTAGTTCATGATATATACGTCCGTGTGTATGTATGTATGTATGTATGTATGTACGTATGTATGTATGTATGTATGTATGTGTGTGTACATGTGTGCGCGTATGCATCTGTGTATATGCATATGCATGTGTGCATGCCTATATGCATGCTCCGTTGGATGTGTAATGTCAGTGTGCATACCCATCAGAGTGTAAGTATCTTGAGAGAAAAGCTGAACATAAGAAGCATCAGTTGTGGTGTGCAAGAGAGACGATTGTGTTGGTATGGACATGTGGTGACAATGGATGAGGATAGCTGCGTGAAAACGTGCCACACCCTAACAGTTGAGGGAACCCGTGGAAGAGGTAGGCCCAGGAAGACCTGGGCTGAGGTGGTGAGGCAAGACCTTCGAACCATGGGCCTCACTGAGGCGATGACTACTGACCGAGACCTTTGGAAATGTGCTGTGCGTGAGAAGACCCGTAAGCCAAGTGAGATCGTTGTCAGTGCCCCTGGTTTGGCTCTTGTGCGGGTGGCACATAAAATACACCATTTTGAGCATGGCCGTTGCCAGTACCGCCTGACTGGCCTTCATAGGATTTTCGAGCGAGATCGTTGCCAGTGCCCCTGGTTTGGCTCTTGTGCGAGTGGCACATAAAATACACCATTTTGAGCATGGCCATTGCCAGTACCGCCTGACTGGCCTTCATAGGATTTTCGAGCGAGATCGTTGCCAGTGCTCCTGGTTTGGCTCTTGTGCGGGTGGCACATAAAATACACCATTTTGAGCATGGCCGTTGCCAGTACCGCCTGACTGGCCTTCATAGGATTTTCGAGCGAGATCGTTGCCAGTGCCCCTGGACTGGCTCTTGTGCGGGTGGCACATAAGATGCACCATTTTGAGCGTGGCTGTTGCCAGTACCGCCTGACTGGCCTTCATAGGATTTTCGAGCGAGATCGTTGCCAGTGCCCCTGGACTGGCTCTTGTGCGGGTGGCACATAAAAGACACCATTTCGAGCGTGGCCGTTTTCGTGCGGGTGACACGTAAAAGCACCCACTACACTCTCTGAGTGGTTGGCGTTAGGAAGGGCATCCACCTGTAGAAACTCTGCCAAATTAGATTGGAGCCTGGTGTAGCCATCCGGTTTCACCAGTCCACAGTCAAATCGTCCAACCCATGCTAGCATGGAAAGCGGACGTTGAATGACGATGATGATGGTGATGATGTATATATGCATATATATGAGTGTGTGTGTATGTATTTATGAGTGTGTGTCTGTGTCTCTGAGGGAGAGGAAAAGAGAGAGAGGGAGAAAGAAACAGATAGAAAAAGATAGAGGGATTGAGAGAGAGAGAGAGAGAGAGAGAGAGAGAGAGATAGAGAGAGAGAGAGAGAGAGACACTCATGTCTCTATGTGTTTGTCTTTTATGTGTGTGTGTGTGATACGTTTCCATCTTCAGTCTCTAACTCCTTACAAACTTTGGAGATGAAAGATCTGGCAACTTTTATAAATCAAGATATTTCTAAACCGCTATGCTCAGCCTTTATAACCTCCATTCACTAGGCTTTGTTTGGTCCAAGGCTAAAGTCAAAACCACTTGCCCAAGGCGCCACGCAGTCGGACTGGACCCAGGACCATGCAATTTAGATGCAAACTTCTTACCACACAGTCGTGGCCCATTTGATAATAATTCTTACATCTATTACAGTCAGATTAATAAGTTTGATTTTAAGGGTTGTTAACGAAATTAGCCTTATGATCTTTGAATGTGATATTGGAGCTTTTGCAAAACCTCAAATCTGATTCAGAGATGCTCACCTCGTTAACAATCTTCTTTAACTTCTACAATGTTTATGTCACGACGGGATAAAAAGATGTTTATTAATAGACGTTGGTGATAGAATTAGATAAGAATTTATAGCAATTAGTCTTATCTCTTTCCTAAAGATTTTTCAGGTTTTATCGCAAAATACACAAATATTTTGCTTATTGCAAAATCTTCTAAGTTTACATTTTGGGTCCCTCTGGAATGTTGCTCCAGTGTTTTCGAAACTTAAGATTCTTTATCAACTGAAACAAGTTTTCCATGAAGGTTTCTTACAGCGCAGAAGGAATGTGTTCAAGGGATTAATATGTATCTATCTTCTCTTTTTTTTTTTTTTTTTTGCTGCTTACAAAGTGAAAAGGGCTTTCGATATATTTGGGTCGATATATTTGTGTGTGTATATGCATGTTTGAATATATTCTTGTGATGTAAGAACATACAACACTTATATTTAGATATGTGTATATATGTGTGTGTGTGTATGTGTGTATAGGTATATATATATACATATATATATATATATATATATATATATATTTACAAATTTGAATATACACACACACACACATATATATTTATGTATACACACACACAAAAACACATATATATTTGTGTATATACACACACAAAAACACACATATATATATAGGCATATGCATATGTGTGTGTGTGTATATATAAGTTTTATTCATTTGAGAAAAACCAAATCAAATCTTCTTCTGCTGGATTTTTCAGTTTGTTTTCAGAGCCTTTTAGATGTGATGTAGTGATTTTCTTTTGCTTTTTGGGGACAAATTGACTTTTCCTCATCACATAAGACTTATGTCTGATGTCTTCATGGAGAACATTTCTGACTGTTCCTTCCGACACATGGAGATCTTTCGCAATTGACCTCATGGACTTTTTGGGATTGTAATTCATGGTCTGTTGACCTGTCAACCTGTCATCAAATGATTCTGTTGAAATACAGAAATGACAAATTGACGGAGTTTTCTCCCTTACACTACAAACTGTTGCTTCCTTTTGGATGCATAACCCTTGGAACTTCAGAAGGGTCTGCCCATAACTATTTGTCATTTCTTCTGTTAATTTTTTGATTTTGGTCGAAGTTTTTCTCATTTGAGAAAAACCAAATCAAATCTTCTTCTTCTGGATTTTCCAGTTTGTTTTAAGAGCCTTTTAGATCTCATGTAGTGATTTTCATTTGCTTTCTTGGGACAAATTGACCTTTCCTCATCACATAAGACTTTTATCTGATGTCTTCATGGAGAACAATTCTCACTGTTCCTTC
>NW_028315500.1:25000-28115 GCF_046866305.1 Octopus bimaculoides
TCTCATAAGATCCCATATCAGCACTCTTGATGCCATCTTTGATAATAAACACAGCAAAGATGACAAGGATGGAGGCACGGATGCAGATGAGGATGTCACCCCCACTCAAGAAAACAAAGAAGATTCAAGCGAGAAACCTGCTCGGAAAGTAAACCCGAGTGAAAGTGCCCCTACCACCATCAAAACGAAAAACCATGGAGGTGAAAGGGCCAAGAAAGAAGAATTGAAAGCAGGAAAAACCAAAACTAAATCAAAAGATGAAACAGCCAAAGAAAGAAGCAGACCTGAATATCCATATAACAAAAAGGATAGAAAGAGACAGCACACACGAATGTGCAAATTCTACTTGAAAGGTGTCTGCTGGCACGGAGAGGAAGGTGCAGGCTGCCGTTTTGCACACCAAAGACCCCGCCACATAAACATGAAACAGGGCAGAAACCATCTGCCAAAAGGAAAGGATTATTTACCACCTACCCCAGAACGGAGGTACGCAGATGTAGTGCGTGCCAGAGACCAGACCTAACAACAACATGTTGAAAGGGCAGCGGCTGAACAACAATCTTTTTTGTGCATGGCGCAAAAGATGGTACAGCAGCTGACCTGGCTACAATCGCACAGATGGGACTATCCCCAATACATAAGACCACCACAGCAAATAGACCCAAGATGGGCACCACTGGCAGCAACACACACATCACATCTATACTCTTACTGAACATCAGAGGACTGTTATCACTTAGTAACAGGACAAAAATCCCTTTCTTCAGAGACCTTGTTGCTTGCAATCAAGCCTTATGCATAGCACTTATGGAAACCCACCAGAAACCAGATATAGGAAATGCAGAAATACACATACCACAGTATGTTGTATTTTGGACTGACAGAAAAGAAAGGAGTCATGGTGGAGTTGCTATGTACATCCGCGAAGACCTCACATCCCAGGTCCTTTTATCACACTCAAATTCAGTATGTGACACACTAATTATACATATAAGACAACTCAATGTAGTTATATGTGCTACATATCGCCCTCCAGATGCTCCAAATCATGTAGGCAAGTTTGAAGACTGCCTTACAAAAATAGAAGAAGTTCTAGACACATTAGAACAACACATAAGTGTACTCCTTATGGGAGATTTCAATCTGCCCAATGTCAGATGGCCCGAGGGCCTTTCTCTCCCAGGAATGACGCGATACGAACAAGGGCAGGTGAATTCCCTCCTGAACCTTGCCAACACTTTGTACATGGAACAAGTGGTACTCCAGCCAACCAGGGCAGGTAACATACTGGATCTCTGCTTCACAAATAATATGGATCTCATCCATAATGTGAAAGTGACACCGACGCTACTCTTGGATCACAACATGGTAGAGCTGACCATGTACGGACCAAAGGAAGCCATGGACATGCAGCCTACAAGAAACTCTCAGAATCTTTCCAGTTTGAACTTCAATAAGGCAAACTGGAAACAGATTGAGAAAGAGATCCTCAAACAAAACTGGCCTAAATGTCTCTCCTCACCGGACATCGACATGAAACTTAAACAATTCATGTCTGTAATGCAAGCCATATGCTACAAATGTGTCCCAGAGAGAAAGGCCACTGTACACAAGAACAAAATCCCCAGGGAGAGGAAAATTCTTATGAGACGGCATACAAAAGTTTCAAATCGCCTAAACAAACAAATTGAAAGCAGTGAAAAGTCCCGCCTGAAAATACAACTGCTGGAGATTGAAAAAAATCTGCAACTCTCCCACGGAAAAGAAAGAGCAGACAAAGAAGCCTGGGCTATAGACAATATAAAATCTAACCCCAGAGCTTTCTACAAGTTTGCCAAAGAAACAGCTTCAGTGCACTGCAGGATAGGGCCACTCCTTGAAATGCCTTACTTAGGGTTCCAGTTGTGTTTTAGTCAAAAATTTTTTTAACTTCTTGCAGAGTTCGAGCCCACGGCAACATAATAACTCCTCCACTATTTAAGTATTACGTGTCAAAAGTGAAACAAAAACACCCATGTCAAATACTTTCACTTTAAAAATGAAACTACTCCACTAACTGAAACAATCACATTTCGATACTGTAATGACAGATACTTTCACAGAGAGAGAAAGAGAGAAAGAGAGAGAGAAAGAGAGAGAGAGAGAAAGAGAGAGAGACAGAAAGAGAGAGAGAGAGAGATGTATATGTATACATATACATGTATATGTACACCATTTCGATACTGTAATGACATACTTTCAGAGAGAGAGAGAGAGAGAGATGTATATGTATACATATAGATGTATATGTACACATATATGTATAGATATAGAGAGAGAAGAGAGAGAGAGAGAGAGAGAGAGAGAGAGAGAGAGGTGTATATGTATACATATAGATGTATATGTACACGTATATGTATAGATATATATATATATACATAGATCTATATGCATACATGTATATGTATACATATGTGTAGATCTATATATATATATATATATATAGATGTACATGTAATATGTACATATATACATATATACATGCATACAGATATCTATACATATATACACCCATCACACACACATACACATGCACACAAACACACACATTAGTCATTTGTTTTCTTATCCAAAACTACGTCAAAAGTACTGAATGGATCTTTATGAAATTTGGAAATTATATTCTTTGCTTAACGGCCATAACTCCCATGAAAATTCATATATTTTTGATGTTGATGAAATTTTAACCCCAACATAACAGATGAGCATTATTTGTAATTCAACGGTACAACAGTGTAAGACTACCCTTTCAGATATACTTATATTGTGATTTCTGCAATGTGGTGCATAAATTGTCAAGTAAATGAGACGCATCTTTGTCTCCACTGATTCATTTGCAAAGTGTTGAGTAAAATTATTTCGTTGCAGACCTCCGGCCATTTTGTTCTGTTGTTAATTCTGTAGATGACCTCAAACACAGTCTTTCCAAACTTTAAACAAAACTACCAAAATCACAATTGGTTATGTGAAAGAGTAATATTAGCTCCAAAAAACGTAGCTGTTACAAAAATTAATCAACACCTGATGCATTCTCTTCCCGGCAATCTTCAAACTTACAAGTCTGTTGATACAGTTC
>NW_028315501.1:10000-28048 GCF_046866305.1 Octopus bimaculoides
GAGGGTATCTACATAAAATATCGAACAACGGGGAATGTTTTTAATTTGACCCGACTGAAGTTTAAAACGAAGGTTTTTACTTCACTTATTAGGGAACTTTTGTATGCTGACGATTGCGATCTGGTTAGTCATTCTGAATCGGGTCTGCAATCCCTCGTATCTGCATTTGATGCAGCTTGTGATGATTTTGGCCTGACCATCAATCTGAAAAAAACAGTTGTAATGTATCAACCTGCGTATGGTGCTGTTTGTAACCTCCCTAAAATTTTTGTTAAGGGAAAGTTACTTGAGGTTGTCAATTCATTTGTCTACCTGGGAAGCTCTGTTCAAGATGATGGAAATCTTGATACGGAAATACACCTGCGAATTCAAAGGGCAGCAAAAGCATTTGGTGGCTTGGAGTCACGCGTCTGGCGCCAGCGACATATAAATAACAATACAAAGCTGGCTCTTTACAAATCATTTGTCTTAACATCCCTATTGTATTCCTGTGAAACTTGGACCTGTTATGAAAGGCATTTTAAAATGTTAGAAAAATTCCACCAAAAATGCCTTCGTCATATTTTAAGAATTAAATGGAATTCTTTTACTCCAAACACAGATATCCTTGCATCTGCAGGCATCCCCTCAATTAAAGCCATGATTTTGAGGAACCAATTGAGATGGTGTGGCCATATTGTTCGAATGGCAGATGAACGCATGCCAAAACAGCTGTTTTATGGTGAGCTTGCAAAGGGGCAACGTTATCGGCATAAACCTAAAAAAAGGTTTAAGGATGGCATAAGGACTGCTATGAAGTCAATTGGAATGGCTCCAAAAGATATAGAAGTCCTCGCTTCAGATCGAGTTGGATGGCGAACAAGGGTGTGGAGTGGAGTGAAAGCATTTGAAGAGGCCAGGATGATGCAAGCAGGGCTCAAGAGATATTTAAGGAAAAATGTAAAGACTGAGAAGGTGAATGACAAGGACCTTTTTGTGTGCACAGTCTGTGACAAACCATGTCTGTCCTTGGCTGGCCTCAAATCTCACCTGCGAACCCATGGAAAACAAACCTCATCCAGCGATTCTGATTATATGTCTGTGCACACGTTTGAATGTGGTGTGTGCCAGAGGGTTTGCAAATCCAATGGGGGTCTTAAAAGACATGTTAGGATCCACAATGAGCAGAACTTACTTGCAGGTATTGGTAGTGCAAATCAGAGGTGCAATCTGTATGGGTGTTTTTTCAAAACACTGTCTGGTTTAAAAAGCCACATCAGACGCCATGAAAGGGCTAAGGTGTAGGTGCAGGAGGTGGTCAAACTCTGTTTAAGGAGTAGACAGCCACCATATATGTATATATATGCATATATATATACATATGTATATATATATGTATATGTATATATATATGTATATGTATATATATATGTATATGTATATATATATATGTATATATATGTATATGTATATATATATGTATATGTATATATATATGTATATATGTATATATATATATATATATATATGTATATATATATATATATTTTTTAATTTTATTTATGTGTTTCAGCCAAGTGGCTGCGGTCATGCTGGTGCACCACCGTGATTTTCACGTTCCTTGCATGGCTCTTCTCCCCCACCCGACATGGTCCAATCAAGAGTTTTGATGGCACATCTGGTGTATAAGAGAATTTGACATAGCTGCCCTAAACTGCGTCTCATTACGAGCCATTGGTTTGTCTGGTATCGTGGAGAGGAAAGCGTCAAGTTTTGTCTTGAAGACCTCCGCATCCATGTCTTGCATGTCTCTCAAATGTTTTGGCAGGGCATTGAAGAGCTGAGGTCCTCTGAAACCGAGGCTGCTGCAGTATCTCATTCTTACGTGAGATGCAGTGGACGGCACCTTTGGCACCATGCAGTGGCGACCCGTGCGGGCATTCCTGTAGTACTTGATACCAAAGTTTGGCACCAGTCCTTCCAGTATTTTCCATATGTATATTATTACATATCTCTCCTGCCTGCGCTCCAGGGAGTAGAGACCTAGTGCCTTCAGTCGCTCCCTGTAGTTCATCTGTTGGACTGTGGCGATCTTTTTTGTATAGTGCCGCTGAATTGCCTCGAGTTCTGCTGTCCGCTTAACACTGTGTGGTGACCACAACTGAAAGCAATAGTCTAGGCGGCTCAGAACAAATGTCTTCCATAGAGTCAACATGACTTTTTGATCCCTTGTACGGAATGTCCTCAGTATCCACCCTGCCAGTTGTCTGCATTTTGCTGTCAACTTGACAATGTGCTTGTGAAATGGTGCATCACTACACATGTTGATGCCCAGATCTGTTACTGTTTGTGGTTCTGGGATTGCAGTACTTCCAGGCCCTGGGTATGCCAGTTGGGAGGTACGTGTGGTCTTGTAGCGCAGTACTTGAAATTTTTTTGCATTGAACTGCATATTATTTTGCTCTGCCCACTCATATATTGCATTTAGGTCATTCTGCAAGCTTACAATATCATCAGGATTTTTTATTGCCTGAGATATCTTTGTGTCATCAGCATAGCTAGTGACAGTGGTTCTCCGAGTGACCGTGGGCATGTCCAGAAGGGCCACTATGAACAGTAGTGGCCCCAGAACAGTTCCTTGTGGAACACCGCTCAATATTTGTGTTTCCCTAGATAGTTCTCCATTGGCTGCAACTGTCTGACTTCTACCATTCAGGAAGTCATACAGCCACTCTCCTAATTTACCAGCTATGCCAAGGTTTCGCAGCTTGTGACATATCAAGCCATGATCAAATATGTCAAAGGCTTTTGCAAAGTCGAGATATATCACATCAACATTTGAATGGTCAAGTAGCTGCTTCAGGACCCAGTCATAATGCTGCAAGAGCTGCATGAGGCAGCTTCTACCTGGACGGAAACCATGCTGGGTCTCATTCAGCAAGTCATTTTCTTCTAGGAACGCAGTCAATCTCCTTCTGACAATTCGTTCCATGACTTTGCTAATATGTGAAGTCAGAGAGATGGGCCTGTAGTTTCCAGCCTCTGCTCTGCTTCCACATTTATGGATAGGACATATGGTGCCTTCCTTCAGCTTTTTGGGAAGTTTACCATTTGCAAGGAAACTCTGGAAGAGTATCCGGAGTGGTCCTGCTAATTCTTGTTTACACGACTTTAAGAGGACAGCTGGGAAACCATCGGGGCCACTTGCCGAATTTGAGCTCATTTCATTTATGGCAGCTATCACATCTTCCTCTTCAATGTCAATGTAGGTAATGGATGCAGTCTTTTTCTGCTGAGTGTCAAAGAAATCAGCAGGGTTCTTTATCTGCATGTGACTCAGAGGAGAGGTGAAGACACTCTTGAATTGTGTACTGAACACTTCACTTATCCATGTGGGATCTGCAGTCAGTGAGCCATTAGGCAGGAATAGGGGTCCTATCTTATACTGCACCGTAGCAGTCTCCTTTGAAAATCTATAGAAAGCCTTGGGGTTTGTTTTTATGCTTTCTACTGCTCTCTTCTCCTTCTCTGCTCTCTCCTTTTCATGGGAGAGTTTAATTTTGTTTTCTATTTCTAACAGTGTTAGTTTTAATTTAGCCCTTTTCCTATCCTCCAGTTCTCTATTTAACTGTTCTGTGTCTCATAAGGATTTTCCTGTCTCTAGGAATTCTGTTGGCATGTTTGCTGGTCTTTCTATATGGCACGTATTTGGTGCATATGTCTTGTATGGTTGACATAAAATGACTTAGTTTGAGGTCATTGTCCTGTATAGAAAGGCTGTCATGCCAGTTTTGATTTCGAATCTCTTTGCGAATTGACTTCCAGTCCGCCCTGTGGAAATTCAGGTTGGATATTGCTTGAGTCCTCCTGGTGGGGTGGGTGTCAGTGTGTTGTCTAGGACCATACATAGTTAATTCTATAATGTTATGATCTGAGAGAGATGTGGGCGTTATTTTCACATTATGGATTAGGCTCACATTGTTTGTGAAGCAGAGATCCAAAATATTGCTTCCCCTGGTTGGTTGGAGTATCACTTGTTCCATGAACAGCATGTTGGATAGTTCTAGCAATGATTTTGCCTGGCTTTGTTCATGCAGTGACATCCCAGAGAGGATGTGACCTTCAGGCCATTTAACATTTGGGAGGTTAAAGTCGCCTAGGAAAAGTATATTGATGTGTTGGTCCAGATTTGTCAGGACCTCTTCTATGCGTCTGAGGCTGTCCTCAAATTTACCTTCCTGCTTTGCGGTATTTGGTGGACGGTATGTTGAGCATACAACTACATCAATTTGTTTTATGTGTACTATTAAAGTATCACATACAGAGTTTGAGTGTGATAGTAGTAGTACGGGTGTGACATCTTCTCGGATGTACATTGCAACTCCCCCATGACTTCTATCCCTTCTGTCTGTTCGGAGTACGGCATACTCTGGTATATTTATCTCCGCATCTGCTATATTAGGTGTTAGATGCGTTTCGGTAAGCACCATGCATATTGCTTGATTGCATGTTACTAGGTCTTTCAAGTATAGGAACTTGTCTTTGCTGCCTGTTCGTAATAGGCCCCGGATATTCAGTAGGAATATGGGTGTGATATCTGTGCAGGGGTTCCTGGTGTTAGCGGTGGCCATATATATATATATATATATATATATATATATATATATATATATATCCACTTGTTTTTGTCTAATGACCCTCCATGTTTGTTTTCGTTCGGTTTCCATGTATGTCTCCACTGTTATGTTTTTGTTACACTGAAAATGAAAAAGTCCTTAAGGCACACATGGGGATGTGGAGTATCATTCTCCAGTCTGAGAAACGTACGGCCAACAATTTCATAACCACCAACAATGAAATTCCACCCCTCTATGGGCTTCAAAAAGATCATAAAAACTGCACAGATAATGTACTTGGGCCACCTACCCGACCTGTTTGTGGTGCCAACAATGCGAACAACCACAAAATATCATTTTTTCTCTCGCAATTCCTACGACCCTTAATAGAATTATCTGCAGATGTATGTGATAGTACAGAAGACCTCCTTAGCAGGATCCGCGAATGCAACAACACATGTGACCTCAGTGACCACATCGTAGGTAGCATGGATGTGGTATCCCTGTATCCTTCTATTGATGTGGTCTTTGCTATCGACAGATGTGTGGAGATTATTTGTGAGAGTGATATGATATTTAAAAAGATGGATGTATACGAACTAGGCCTCTTCCTGACCCTCACTTGTACCAATGAATATCTATCACGGAATAATATTGCATATGCTTGTCCCACCCGCAACAAATGAGGCAGACCACCTACCATTACCTCAGCATACAAAAAGACCCATGGCTGGACGAAACCAAACCACCCACCTTCAGATGCACACGACATCAGAACTACTGTCGCACAGGCTATTGGTGTCAGCCTTAGAACCACACTTAAAAATCATATTTTTAAGTTCAACAACAAACTGTATAAACAGGAGAAAGGCGGTGCTATTGGAGTAGAGATCGCCGGTGATGTTGCTAACCTCTTCATGGTATGGTGGGACAAACATTTTAAACAGTGCTTAGCGACCTGTAACATCCACTTAGCTATGTACTCTCGATACGTCGACCACATTAACCTCGTCGTGAAATGTAATAATAATACAGATACACATACAGATACGAACACTCCCCTAAATGAGGAACAGGTGATGACAGCTATACAACACATGGCTGACCCTATCCATAGCAGCAGTAGAACGGCTACCGTAGACTACCGCTCTAAACACCCCAGTAACAGTTACCCGTCCTAGATACTGAGCTCTGGAGAGAAAATACAAGAATTGACGGAACTGTTCAACCCTGTCTACTCCACTCACACCACTCTAAACCTGTGGCTCATCCACGGGTAACCCATAGTGACTCTGCGATGTCAAGTACTGCCAAGATCAACATCCTCGTAGCAGACTTAGTTGGTGTAATGAGGAATGTATCCCCACTATGCCAACCACAACAACGACAACGACACATCCAGCACCATATATTCCGAATGCAACGTTCCGGATACACACAGCATTATAGAATCAGGGTGTACAATGGAGCAAAAACAAAATTCGAACGCATCCTAAGAGATGCTGAAAACAGTATATGGCCCCTGTACCGCAACAAGTTCTGGAATAGGTTAGAGGGGGAGGCCAACAAAAGAAATAAGAACGATACTTGGTATGATAACAAGAAGTTTCACAGTGTAATGTTTGTTGATGATACACCTAAGAACGTATTAAGTAAGGCATTCAAGAAAATCCTGCACACAACTGGCCTTAATATCAAAGTTGTAGAAAAGACAGGTAGGACTATCAAATCTGTATTATGTAGATCATATCTGTTATGTTTCCCTCGGGTGACTCGTAGAGATAACATAACGAGTTATACAATTTAATTATTACATTTATTGTTCAATTACATACAAAGAACGCACTCACCCAATGTTCGTTATGAATAAACAAAAGTCATGTCCGCCATATATATATCAATGACATTTTACTACGACAGTCCCACAAGACAACAACAATGAAACAATGAACTCAGACGAACCACATGACACACGGAACGTCAGACGAATTACATATCTAACAGTCCATATAACACCTCCCCACTGAAATTGATGCTACACAAGAAGTATCAACAGCAAAGTCTCTCTTGGGTTTTACGGGTTCTCTTGGACCGTCTTGGGTTGTCTGGTCCATACTCTGGAACGGGTAACATAGTCTTGGGTCTGGTTTGTCTTTGTGTTAGTGGCACAGTTTCCGAGATCTCCATCGGGTGATCTGTTGCAAATTCAAATACAGTGTTTTCTGCATCACCAGGTTCATTGTCTTCCTCAGTTGTGTACCGCGGTCGCAGCTGTTCCCAGTGTCGTCTCCACATCGGGCCATGAGGTATGACCTTCACATTAAAGCAGCGAGTACCCAATGACTTCTTAATGATTGCTGGTACCCATCGGGGATCTTTGTCTCGGCGAGGTCCATAGTATAGTGCATACACAGGATCTCCGGCCTTGTACTGCCTGGTAACTTTAGCGACATCAGCCGAGCTTGGAGTCACCTGAGACTTATGTGCTTCCTTAGACTGTTTGCCTTGAGCAATGTGTACTGGCGATGGCAGCAGAGAATCAATCCTTGTTCGTATCTGCCGGTTATTCAAAAGTTCACTTGGAGAGAATCCACAGGATGTTGGTGTTCTCCGGTACTGCATCAAGAATTCTTGAAGTGCTCGTGTTGGCGGAAGAGAAGACTTCCTCAGAGCTTGTTTGAAGGTCTGCACCAAACGTTCCGCTGCTCCGTTGGTAGCTGGGTGGTAAGGTGCCCCTGTCAGGTGTGTGATCCCGCGTTCTTTGCACCAGCTCTGGAACTCCTCAGACGTAAAAGTTGGTGCATTATCGGTGACCAGTGTGTGAGGAAATCCGAAGTGCGCAAAGTCTTCCTCAAGCAGATTCAAAGTGGCTTTGGAGGACGTGGAGGAAGTGGGATGAATGCATGGGTACTTGGAATAAGCATCTGTGATCACCAGTCAATCTCTACCCATAAAATTTATTGCATGGTCCAGATGTAAGCGGCTCCACGGCTTTTCTGGTAACATCCATGGGTGAACTGGAGGCTTAGATGGCTGCCTTTGATGTTCGTTACATGAATCACATCGTCGACTGGCTATCTCTATAGCAGCATCGATACCAGGCCAATATACAGCAGTTCTTGCTAGCTGTTTCATGCGTTCCATGCCAAAGTGTCCGAGATGCAGAAGATTGAGGATCTTTGGCTGCAAGTTATGTGGAATCACAACTCTAGATCCATGTATAAGGCATCCATGACAGATACTAAGTGAGTTTGATAACTTACGGAACTTGTTGACTTCGTCATTGATCTCCATGTTCTTTGGTGGCCAGCCTTCACGGACGTAGCGCATCACTGTAGATATCACTGGATCTTTCCCTGACTCTTGACGGAGGACGTTAGCATCCACAGGTTGGACTTGAATACTAAGAGCTTTGATGGCACACACCATGTCTATGTCTTCACCATTTTCCTTTCTGTCAAAGTCGTTGTCATCACCGAATGGCAAGTGACTGAGGGCATCAGCATTGCCATGATCTGCTGATTTCCGATATTCAATGGTGTAGTCAAACTGGTTCAGCCACAGGGCCCATCGTGCTAGTCTGTTAGCAGCGAGAAGTGGCGTCCCTTTCCTCGGACTGAATAGTGATGTCAGTGGCTTGTGGTCAGTCACGAGTACGAATTTACGACCGTACAAATACTGGTAAAACTTCTGCAAGCCAAATATGATAGCTAGGGCTTCCTTTTGAATTTGACTGTAGTTACGCTGTGCAGAAGTGAGAGTCTTGGACATATTGGATATTGGGCGCTCGCTTCCATCAGGATAGCGGTGAAACAGGACTGCTCCAATACCAACGTTTGATGCGTCACAAGCCAGTCCCAAAGTTTTGTTTGGATCGAAGTGTATCAGAACTTGACTTGATGAAAGTACATTTTTCAAGTGATCAAAAACTGACTGTTCCTCATCTCCCCACTTCCAAATAGTTGACTTTTTCGTAAGGCAATAGAGTGGCTCTGCTATACTGGCTAAGTTTGGGATAAACTTTCCATAAAACTGAACTGAACCTAGGAAAGATTTCAAGCTTGATTCGTTCGTTGGACGTGGCATCTTTAAGACTGCTTCGACTTTGGATCCCTTAGTGATCCCTTCAGTCGACAAAATGTGTCCAAGGTATTCTACACTGGGTAGTGCAAACTGGCACTTTTCACGGCGACATCTGAGTCCATTGTCGCTTAGACGTGTGAGCAGACACTTTAGGTTGTTTAAGTGACTGTTTGCATCTTTCCCACTGATGAGCATGTCATCCTGGAAGACGGCCACTCCAGGTAGATCATGGGTCAGGTTTTCCATGATCTCCTGAAAGTAACTAGGTGCTGACTTGATTCCGAAAGGGAGTCGTTGTTGCAGGAGTACTCCACGGTGAGTGCTGAGTGCGAGTCTGCGTTGACTTTCTGGAGCCAGCTTGATCTGATTATAGGCATCAGCAAGGTCTATCTTTGTATATCCGAATCCACCTCCGAGTTTCTGCATCAGTTCAGCAGGGAGTGGCATTGGATGACGGTGATCAGCAAGTTGGTCATTAATTCCCACAGAGTAGTCACCACAAATCCGTAGTTTGGGCTTCAGGTTGCTTGAAGCGTGTGCTTTACGAATCGGTACCACTGGCGTTCCGTATTCATTGAATTGAACAGGCTTCCAGATTCCCTTGGCGATGCCTTCTTCGTAACCTTTGGCCAGGTCATCACGAAGAGCAAATGGGACCGGACGTGCCTTGTGAAAGACTGGTGTTGCGTCCGATTTGAACTTCACTTCCAGTTCAAAGTTCTTGAGACATCCCAATTCTTGCTTGAAAAGATCTGGAAATTCATCACACATGTTGTTACAATCTTGCTGCAGGGAAACATAGGGCTCGCTTGAGGTCTTTGGATACATCCCTTCTGCACCTTCCCTCTTAGCTTGGCTGTCTATGCTTTTCAAACCTAGAGCAGTGTCTACGGAAATTCCCAGAGTCTGGATAGCATTCCGACCCAGCAAATTAAGATCAGAGATCTTGGTGACTATGTAAGGTATAAGATCCTGCTTACCAGTTGTTGGATCCTTGGTTTGGCCCATGAAAGTTCCTAGAACAGGCAGGTTGTGCTTGCTGGCAGATTCATAGCGATGCTTGACATCTTGCAGCTTTGGTCTTCCAAGTTGTTTCCAGACTGACAAGGAAACAAAATTGCCTGTAGTAGCAGTGTCCAATTCCATTGTGAACAGTCTGTTCTGGATTGTTACTGGCACAATTAAACTGTGAGTGTCTCGGGAAACTTCACCTAGGATCGCCTTGACTAGCTCAGCTTTTGTGATTCTTTTCACGGGAGTTTGTGAATGGCCATTGCGTTGCTGATGTTGTTTTTTCCTACACACCGCTTGCAAATGACCCTTTTTGTCACAAAAATGACATTTGGTTTCCCTGAAAGGACAGTCTGTTGCTTTGTGGGCCTTTCCACATCGGTAGCATTTCTCCTGGTTTGTGGAATAAGACTGCTGATGTTTCTTTTGAGGACTCTTATTCCTGTTCTGCTGGACCTTGTACACCTGCTTGGTTTTGGAACCGTATACAGTTTCTTTTGCAACCTTTGCTGCGTCTTCAGTCTCAATGGCAACCTGGACAGCACGGGCAAAATCTAGTTCTGAGTCTTTTATCTTAAAAAGCGCCTTCAGAACCGCTTCATTGTTAACCGAACATATGAATCTCTGTCTCAGAGCTTCATCCTGTGGGTTGGTGATCGCTGGAAAATCACAGGTAGCTGCATCCTGGCGTATACGTGCTGCCAGCTCCTGGAGAGTTTCGCCTGGCTTCCGCTGCATATCACTCCAAAACTTGAAACGCTCTCTCACAATGAAAAGTTTAGGGTCGAACTGTTCCTTCATGAAGTCAACGATTTCGTCCATTATCAAGTTGTTGATATCTTTAGGCGGATTTTGTTGGGTAGCCAGATTAGCAAGTTGTTTGTAAACAGTAGCAGTCTGATTGGTCAGGAACACTTGTGCCATGCGTTTTTCAGGTACAGCATTAGCAGCCACAAACGTACGGAATCTTGACCAGTAATCAGGCCATAGTTCTGTCGCTGAATCAAATGCAGTAAATGGTGGAATCGACACTGTTGTTGAAGCAGCTGAAAAATAGCCACTAGAATCGCCTTCAACTTGTCGAGCACCAAACAGTTTTAACAGAGCGTCCATATCTCTCTGATGTTGTTGCATTTGCTTGTCCATTTGTTCCCTAAACAATTTAATAAGTTCTACTGTCTGTTTTTCAGCCATTGTTATTACGATGAATAATTTTACGGTAAAGTAAGCATGTATCCTATCGGTCCTATCGGCGACGCCAATAAACTCTGTTATGTTTCCCTTGGGTGACTCGTAGAGATAACATAACGAGTTATACAATTTAATTATTACATTTATTGTTCAATTACATACAAAGAACGCACTCACCCAATGTTCGTTATGAATAAACAAAAGTCATGTCCGCCATATATATATCAATGACATTTTACTACGACAGTCCCACAAGACAACAACAATGAAACAATGAACTCAGACGAACCACATGACACACGGAACGTCAGACGAATTACATATCTAACAGTCCATATAACAATATCCGTTTGATAGAATCATCTGTCAAAATAATTGTGCAGTATGTCCTACAAACCCACACGTGAACTGCAAAACCAAGAACACTGTATACCAGATCAAGTGTCAAGAAGGAGACTTCTAGGAGTATCAATGATAGGTTCAAAGAACACCTGAGACTTCTAGGTGTATCAATGATAGGTTCAAAGAACACCTGGACAACTACATTGAAAAGAAACCAAACTCCATCTTCTACCAGCATGCTGTAGACTGCCACAAGGGCTCGTTAGGGAGACTTAATTTAAATATCTTATCCACACATCCCACTGATGCAATGCTGAGACAAGTCACTGAAGCTGTCTGTATACAGGAATACAAACCCTCTCTCAACCGTAAATGCGAGTGGGGTAACATCCAGATTCCACTCGGGAGTACACCTCTATAATCACCCTCCTCTCTCTTTTACATGTGGAATTCCATTCCCTACATACATGTTGAGATGCATAATACATACATATATGTAGTTATATATAACCGTATGAGCGTATATAGTTTGATATGTATGTACGTATGTGCAGATGCATATGTGTGTGTATGTCTTTCGCGTTGTGTATATGACTATGTGCGTATGAACATGTGTAGATATGAGTATGTGTAGATACATCTATGTGTGGCATGTTTATGTGTGTTAAAAAAAAGGTTATAATAAAATAACAATATTAAAAAAAATGCATATTTGAATTTTAACCGCTATCCTTGTATTAGTGTCATATATATTTGTATATATGTATGTGTGTGTGTATATATGTGTATATATGTATAGGTGTAGTGATGGATAAGCGTATATGTGTGTATACTTTAAGATTATACGTATATTTGTGAGTGTGTGTGAGTGTCAATATGAGCGTGTGTACTTGTATATACGTATACGCAAGGTTATATATGTGCATATAAGCAAGGTTATATATGTGCATATAAGCAAGGTTATATATGTGCATATATGCATACATTCGTTGTATCCATTCACCGTTAGACGGTGGTGAGAGGGACAAAGGCACACAGACACACATATATGTGTGTGTGTGTTTACATATGTGTAGATGCATATGTGTGTGTATATACAACCTTCAACAAAGTAAGTCGTGTATACAACTTGAACTGACGCACATATCCGTACATAAACATACGTTCACATGTACACAAACACACACACACGTATCTCTATCCGTCTATATGTCTGTACTTACACCCGTGCAGTTGGCACATGTGAAATTGCATTGTTGTTATGTAGTTTCATCATTACGTATAAGCTACACAGCAAATGTACGTAAAGGGAAGCAAGCAGACCATGTTGATATATAATAACAACGTAATGTTAGTATTAGTTATGTTAAAGCAATGGGCATATATACACAAATGTGCCCCAACAATTTGCATGTACACAGATGATTACGCGATATATGTATATGTGTGTACCCCCCCTCTCTCTCTCCCTGTATATATATATATATATATATATATATATATATATATATATATATATATATATATATATATGAACGTTATATATACATTCACGTTAAATATACAGATACTTAAATGGTCAAATATATTTACATATTTCTACAAAATGATATATCTAAAGTTTGATGATAAAAGTATATTAAAAAAAAATTGTGCTCCTAGCGAGTTTCGACCTCAGAATCTCTGTCTAACTTCAATGTTGATCTTCAAGGTCGTACCCACTCAAATCTATTTAGTCGAAAGTATAGGTATATGTATATACACACACGTGCATGAAATATATCTCTATATACGTAAATGGTCAACTGCCATGTTTACATATATATATATATATGTGTAGATATAATATATTTAAAGATTCACGATAGAAAGACACAAAAAATTGTGCCCTGGGTGAGTTTCGAACTCACAACCTCCGCAAAACTTCCGTCTTGTGGTTTGAAACACAAGGAAGGTACTGTCGTTAACGTATCGAGTGTACATAGCTAAGTGCATAGCTAATTTTCCAGAGTGCTTTGCGACCCGTAACATACACTTAGCCATGTACTCTCGATACGTCGACCACATTAACCTCGTCGTGAAATGTAATAATAATACAGATACACATACAGATACGAACACTCCCCTAAACGAGGAACAGGTGATGACAGCTATACAACACATGGCTGACCCTATCCATAGCAGCAGTAGAACGGCTACCGTAGACTACCGCTCTAAACACCCCAGTAATAGTTACCCGTCCTAGATACTGAGCTCTGGAGAGAAAATACTAGAATTGACGGAACTGTTCAACCCTGTCTACTCCACTCACACCACTCTAAACCTGTGGCTGATCCACGGGTAACCCGTAGTGACTCTGCGATGTCAAGTACTGACGCACATATCAGTACATAAACATACGTTCACATGGACATACATATGTACACACAAAAACGTCTCCACACTTACCCTATTACTCACGTACATCCATAAGTACATACGTGCATACTCACATACATACATATATACATACATGCGTAGAGGCATGCATACATGCATACGCACGTACACAAATGCATACGGGCACACATGTACACGCACATACATACATACATACGTACATATATATCATGAACTAACTGTTTCATGTTTGCACTGTTGGTGACGTCCTGTACCCATATATGCATGTGTGTATGTATATATCATCATCATCATCATCGTTTAACATCCGCTTTCCATGCTAGCATGGGTTGGACGATTTGACTGAAGACTGGTGAACCAGATGGCTGCACCAGGCTCCAATCTGATCTTGCAGGGTTTCTACAGCTGGATGCCCTTCCTAACGCCAACCACTCCGAGAGTGTAGTGGGTGCTTTTACGTGCCACCTGCACAAGGGCCAATCAGGCAGTACTGGCAATGGCCTTGCTCAAAATGGTGTATTTTACGTGCCACCCGCACAAGAGCCAGTCCAGCGGCACTGGCAGTGACCTTGCTCGAATGTTTTTTCACGTGCCAGTAAGGTTATGCTGGTAAAGATCACCCTCAAATGATGCTATTTACGAGCCACTGGCATGGAAGCTAGACAGTTGCTCTGGCAATGGTCATGTTCGGACAGTACTGTTAGCGCTCCACTGGCACAGGTGCCATTTATCGAATTTGGTTCAATTACGATTTCGAATTCATTTGCCTCAACAGGTCTTCAGTAACAGAAGGTACGCATAAGTGGGCTGGCTACACTCCTGGCAGAGGCCTTGGATTAGGGTCTCACTTGGCTTGCCGGGTCTTATTTAAACCAATTTGATTTGGCCCCATGCAACTTTTGCAGGGTCGTGTAAGTAACCTACAAAGCTGTAAGTTGCATGGGATTGAATCAAACTGTTTTCCATGATAATATATGTACATAGGTACATATTTATACACACACACATCAAAATGATTGCTGTGAACATCCTGCATATATAAATAGATGTGTGTATATGTGAACACACATACATGCACACGTCCGCGTATGAGTGAATATATACATCAGTAATTGAGGAAGAAGGTACACATGTATCCTTCTACATACATGCATGTGTGCACATGTGTCTATGTATGTTGGCATGCATATAAAAGTGCGTCTTTGTGCATGAGTTTATATCATAACAGTTAATAATCTGCATAATTAGGTATGTATGCTTTCCAGCAACAATAACCATGTCCATGCCCATGTATCTGTGTGTGTGTGTATATATATACACATATACACATATACATATATATATATATATATATATATATATATATATATGTAGTGAAACTACCTATCGTCACTAGATACAAAACTGCTGTCGCCATTCTTCTCATTTAAATATAAACAAACGCGAACGTAGGGGAAAACACCAGCCTTGTTATCACGTGACTGATTATTATTTGAAGCGGCAAATTCTTCGAACCTTTCCCGCCAGAACGCAAACTGACCAATCACAACCCTTAATAAGGTCACGTGATAGTGTTTTCCTACTACCGTCTTGGAGCCCCCTTAACGCCTTAAATAGATCAACTCATACCCACCAAATTTGTCTCGGTTCAGTTTCTCTTAGAGACTGTTCCGTGTACCACACGACAGCAGCAGCAACAATCAGCCAGTGACCACTTCAACAGCTTCGTCCAGCCAACGATGACCACCGCCGTCGCCACATCAGCAACAAGAGTCTACGACTACTATCCAGCATCATCGTCATGACCAATACGATTACTACCAAGCAGCCTCAATCTCCACCAGCGTCTACACGACTTTCTATGTACACCAAACTACCGCGGCACATCTCTCTCTTCGATTCTGTTAGGTGACTCAGCTTCACCACGATAAATAAACAGACAAGAGATCTCAGCCAGCGACGAACATCTGTATAACAAGAATCACGGCCCGGCATCGATGCCACGACATCACAACTAGTGATCAGCCCTGCCACACTCAGCCTCCCCTCACTTCACATACAGACTCATACTATTGGGTACACAAGAACTGGTATAAAATTGCTCACGTGTTATTGACTCTCTTTCTATCTGCTGTAACATTTCACATACATGTATCACTCACATACATACTTTTCTTTGTACGACGGCTTGTCTTTGATTATGTTCTTATATGTCGCATTCACACTCTCACACAGACATACATCTTTAACGCTACAATAAATATCTCTGTTATTCATCTAATACGGTTGTGGTCTTTAATTACTGGTCATCTATGTTATCGTAGCATAACATATTATGTATATCATCATTGATATATAATTTTGTGTTCGACCGTGTGACACGTTTAAATAAAAGGAGTCCTCTGTTTTTCCATTCGTCACCATTTGTCCTTTTTGAGTTCGCACGGTCGTCCCTTACACACACACACACACACACACACACACACACACACACACACACACACACATATATATATATATGTATATATATATATATATATATGTAAACGGAACAATGCGAGCCTTAGACAGACTAGCAAGATACTGAAAGATACTGTATTCAGTTGCCTACGGAAAACCGTGACGACTCAACAGCTTCATTTTGTTAAACTATGTGTCTCCTCCAAATTATACACCAACAGGGTCACATCCAGCGTTGAAAAACTAGAACTCACCAAGGGTCAAGCTGAAAGGCTGAAGCGGACGCTAATGGTGAATATTAAGAACAAAATATATAAGGAACTCAGCCAACAAAATAAGCGTAGACGCATTCTATTAAACGAAATTAGAGGCATCACCACACGAACAGAGAGAACCACACTTATGAATATAATACACGCAGAGAATACATATATTATACGCCAGTGCAATATACACTTTAGAAAGAAAATCTCGTGGTTAAAAAGTGAACAGCAATAGAAACTCGCAAAAGAAGAGAAAGAGGGATACTCAGAAACAATGAACGGAATTGTTATGGCAGATGTCCCTCTACCAGCAGAGTTCAACAGAGACAACGGGGCCAACATCTATGGGGGAATAACAACAGAGCCAGATGAAAAATCGCTACTTCAACTACCACCGAAATATGCGATATATCACAAGGTTAACCCCATCCAATGCCTCTCCGAAGTCGAAAGGTCGTTCACAAAAATACGTTGGAATTTGAACCTGTACAACAACAGCAACAACAATAACCACAGCAGCAGCAACAACACAAACAATAGTGACTGCAGCAACAACAACAGCCGTAGCAACAAAAACAACTGCAACCCCACGAACACCAACAGCAACAACAAAAACAAAAACGAACACATGAGGACAAGCAACAGATACAAAAACAATAAGAGAGAAAAAATCGAACCCAACAACAACAATAACAGGGAGAAGGGACACACAGACAGAGATAAGCATAGGCAGAAGAACAGAGATAAAGGTAAGGCCATGGGGTGAAGAGGGAGGATAAAGTTGAATGCAACAGAATTCTTGGACAGGGAGTCAGTGGCCCTCAAACAGAAAACACTAGATGTGGTGGTAACAATAGCGATGGTGGTGGTGGTGGTAGTAATAGTAACAATAGTAGTAGTAGGAATAGCAGGATGAATGGGAGTAGCAGTGAGGACAGTAATAGTAGTAGTAGTTATGAAGAAGATAACCCCAGAGGGGCCAACAACACCAATACCAACCTCCTTGACACTCAATTCTTCAACATACATGACAAAACTTATAATATGAGCCGGATATACCCAACAACATTACCCTTTAACAAAAGAGTCTGCATCCCTAAACATACTCATGACCACATGGAAGCACAATTCACTGTAGCTAGGACAAAACTTAGACAGAGTTTAGAATTATACACTAAGAGACAGAGACAGAATAAGACAGAGGCCCAACAACTTGGGAATATACCCGCATGTAGCCTACACAAGCTCATGCAGCGCACAGATAAGTCCGGCAGGATGTCAATAGACAGCTTGCCGAACTAGATCCAGGCAATGCAACCTCACATCGCCAATACGAAGGTAACAACCTTACAGGCGCATGAGGAAAGGGAAAAAGTCCTCAATGCCCACATGATGATGTGGGCAATTGTTCTTAGACCCCAGAAGCGCACAGCCAACAACTTCCAAGCCTGGAACAATGATATCCCGACGCTGTATGGGCTCCGTAAGGACCACAAAGCAACTACTGATCCTGTAGTGGGACCACCAACAAGACCAGTCTGTGGAGCGAATGTCGCTAGCAACTACAGGATTTCCTACTTCCTCTCAATGATCATACGCCCCATAATCCAGATGTCACCTGATGTCTGTGACAGCACGGAAGATCTCCTCAGTAGGATCAACGACTGTAACAACACTTGCAACCTGACAGGGTGTATAGTGGG
>NW_028315502.1:0-27935 GCF_046866305.1 Octopus bimaculoides
GAAAGAAAGAACGAACGAAAGTTCGAACGAACGAACGATCGAACGTACGAACGAACGACCGAACAAAGAACGAATGAACGAACGAACGAGTGAATGATCGAACGTACGTACAAACAAACGTACGAACGAACGTATGTACGAATGAACGTTCGTACGTACGAAGCAACGAACGAACGTACGTACGTATGAACGAACGAACAATCCTACGAACGAACAAAAGATCAAACGTACGTACGACGATCGATCGGACGTAGGTACGAACGAACGAAAGAAGAAAAGAACGAAAGAATGAAAAGTACGAATGAAAGAACGAACGTACGTAGGAACGAACGAACAATCGTACGAACAAACGATCAAACGTACGTACGAACGAATGAACGAACAAACGAATGAACGAAAGAACGAACGAACGAACGAGTGAACGTACGTACGTACGAACGAATGAACGAACTAACTAACGAACGAATAAACGAAGGAATGAACGAAAGAACGAACGAAAGATCGAACGAACGTACGTACGAACGAGTGAATGATCGAACGAACGAACGAAAGATCGAACGTACGTACAAACAAACGTACGAATGAACGTATGTACGTACGAACGAACGAGTGAACGTACGTACGAACAAACGATCAAAGGAATACACGTACGTACGTACGACCGAACGAACGTACATACGTACGAAGCAAGCAACGAACGAACGTACGTACGCACGAACTAGCTTAAGTACGTACGAACGAACGACCGAAGAAACAAACAAACGTACGAACGAAATAACGGAGGAACGAAAGATCTAACGAACGAACGAACGATCGTACGAACATACGTACGAACGAACGAACGTACGAACTACCAAACATACGTTCATACGTAAGAACGAACGAATGAACGAACGTACGTACGAAAAAAAGAACGAACGTACGTACAAATGAACGTACGTATGAACGATTGAACTAAGGAACGAACGTACGCATGTACGTACGAACAAACGAATGAACGTACGTACGTACGACCGAACGAAAGTACGTGCGTACGAAGCAACGAACGAACGAACGTACGTATGAAGGAACGAACAATCGTACGAACGAACGAACGAAATAACGAACACATGACCGAACGAAATATCGAACGAACGACGATCGATCGGACGTAGGTACGAACGAACGAACGAAAGAATGAAAAGTACGAATGAAAGAACGAACGTACGTAGGAACGAACGAACAATCGTACGTACGAACGAACGAACAAATGATCAAAGTACGTACGAACGAATGAACGAACTAACTAACGAACGAACAAACGAAGGAATGAAAGAAAGAACGAACGAAAGTTCGAACGAACGAACGATCGAACGTACGAACGAACGACCGAACAAAGAACGAATGAACGAACGAACGAGTGAATGATCGAACGTACGTACAAACAAACGTACGAACGAACGTATGTACGAATGAACGTTCGTACGTACGAAGCAACGAACGAACGTACGTACGTATGAACGAACGAACAATCCTACGAACGAACAAAAGATCAAACGTACGTACGACGATCGATCGGACGTAGGTACGAACGAACGAAAGAAGAAAAGAACGAAAGAATGAAAAGTACGAATGAAAGAACGAACGTACGTAGGAACGAACGAACAATCGTACGAACAAACGATCAAACGTACGTACGAACGAATGAACGAACAAACGAATGAACGAAAGAACGAACGAACGAGTGAACGTACGTACGTACGAACGAATGAACGAACTAACTAACGAACGAATAAACGAAGGAATGAACGAAAGAACGAACGAAAGATCGAACGAACGTACGTACGAACGAGTGAATGATCGAACGAACGAACGAAAGATCGAACGTACGTACAAACAAACGTACGAATGAACGTATGTACGTACGAACGAACGAGTGAACGTACGTACGAACGAACATAGGAATGAACGTACGTACGAAGCAACGAACGTACGTATGAACGAACGAACAAGAGATCAAACGTACGTACGAATGAATGAACGAACGAAATAACGAACGAACTTATCGATCGAACGGACGTAGGTACGAACGAACGAACGTACGTACGAACTAGCTTAAGTACGTACGAACGAACGACCGAACGAAAGAAGAAACAAACAAACGTACGAACGAAATAACGGAGGAACGAAAGATCTAACGAACGAACGAACGATCGTACGAACATACGTACGAACGAACGTACGAACGAGCAAACATTCGTACGTACGTAAGAACGAATGAACGAACGTACGTACGTACAAACGAACGTACGTACGAACGATTGAACTAACGAACGAATGTACGCATGTACGTACGAACGAACGAATGTACGTACGCACGAGTGACCGTACGTACGAACGACCGATCTAACGAACGAACGAACGTACGTATGAAGGAGCGAACAATCATACGAACGAACAAACGTACGTACGAACGAATGAACGAACGAAATAACGAACACATGAACGAACGAAATATCGAACAAACGACGATCGATCGGTCGTAGGTACGAACGAACGAACAAAAGAACGAAAGAATGAAAAGTACGAATGAAAGAACGAACTTACGTAGGAACGAACGAACAATCGTACGTACGAACGAATGAACGAACTAACTAACGAACAAACGAAGGAATGAACGAAAGAACGAACGAAAGATCGAACGAACGATCGAACGTACGTACGAACGAACGTACGTACAAACGAACGTACGAATGAACGTATGTACGAACGAACGAACGTACGCATGTACATACGAACGAGTGAACGTACGTATGAAGCAACGAACGAACGTACGTAGGAACGAACGAACAATCGTACGAACGAACACACGAACAAACGATCAAACGTACGTACGAACGAATGAACGAACTAACTAACGAACGAACAAACGAAGGAATGAACGAAAGAACGAACGAACGATCGAACGTACGTACGAATGAACGACCGAACAAAGAACGAATGAACGAACGAACGTACGTACGAACGAGTGAATGATCGAACGAACGAAAGATCGAACGTACGTACAAACAAACGTACGAACGAACGAACAAAGGCATGAACGAACGAAAGTCCGAACGAACGAACGATGAAACGTACGCACGTATATACCTAAGAACGAGTGAACGTACGTACGAACGAACAAACTATCAAAGGAATACACGTACGTACGTACGACCGACTGAACGTACATACGTACGAAACAAGGAACGAACGAACTTACGTACGCACGAACTAGCTTAAGTACGTACGAACGAACGACCGAACGAAAGAAGAAACAAACAAACGTACGAACGAAATAACGGAGGAACGAAAGATCTAACGAACGAACGAACAAAAGACCGAACGAACGTGCGTACGAACGAGCAAATATACGTACGTACGTAAGAACGAACAAACGAACGAAGAAAAGAGCGAATGAACGAATGTACGTACGTACGAACGAGCGATTGGACGAACGGACGTACTCATGCACGTACGAACGAACGAACGTACGACCAAACGAACGATTGAACGAGCAAACGAACGTACGTACGTACGAAGCAACGAACAAACGTACGTACGTAAGAACGACCGATCGGACGAACGAACGCTCGAAAGACCGAACGAAAGAACGTACGTACGAAAAAACGAACGAACGAACGAAGAAAAGAGCAAACGAACGAACAAAAGTATGAATGAAAGAACGAACGTACGTACGAACGAACGAACAAACAAACGAACGAACGTACATACGTAAGAGTGATCGAACGAAGGCACGAACGAACGAACGAACGAAGGCATGAACGAACGAACGAACGAACGAAGGCATGAACGAACGAACGAGCAAACATACGTACGAACGAGTGAACGTACGTACGTACGAACGAATGACCGAACTAACGAAAGAACGAAAGATCGAACGAACGTACGAACAAAAGAACAAATGAACGAACGAATGATCGAACGAACGGACGAACGATTAAACGAACGAACGTACGCATGTGCGTGCGAACGAACGTACGTACGTAAGAGTGAACGTACATACGTACGCACGACCCAACGAACAAGCGAATGAACGTACGTACGTACGACCGAACGAACGTACTTATGAACGAACGAACAATCGTACGTATGAACGAACGAACAATCGTACGAACGAACAAACGTACGTACGAACGAAATAACGAACGCATGAACGAACGAACGTAGGTACGAACGAACAAACGAACGATCGAACTAACGTACGTAGTTAGGAACGAACGAACGAACTATCGAACGTACGTACGTACGAACGAACGTACAAACGAACGAACGATTGAACGAACGAACGTAGGCATGTACGTAAGAACGAAGGTACGTACGTAAAAACGACCGAACAAACGTACGTACGAACGAAGGAAAGAACATTCGTCCGTACGTACGTAGGAAAGAACGAAGGAACAAACGAACATACGTATGTACGTAAGAAAGAACGATCGAACGTATGTACGAACGAACGTACGTACGAACAAACGAACGTACTTACGTAAGTACGAGTGAACGAACGATTGTACGTATTACGTAGGCAAGGAATAAGTAAAGAACGTATGTACGTACAAACGAACTAATAAACGAACGAAAGCATGAACGAACGTAAGAACGAACGAGCAAATGTACGTACGAACGAGTGAACGTACGTACGTACGAACGAACAAACGAACGAATGAACGAAAAAACGAACGAAAGATCGAACGAACGATCGAACGTACGAACGAACAAAATAACGAAGGTACGTACAAACGAACGTACGTACGAATGAACATACGTACGAACGAGCGAACGAACGAACGAACGTACGCATGTACGTACGAACCAGTGAACGTACGTATGAACGAACGAACAATCGTACGAACGAACGAACGAACAAACGTACGTATGAACGAACTAACTAACGAATGAACGAACGATCGAACGTACGAACGAACGACCGAATAAACGAACGAACGTACGTACGAACGAGCGATTGCTCGAACGAACGAAAGAACGAACGTACAAACAAATGTACGAACGAACGTATGTGCGAAAGAACGAGCGAACGCATGTACGTACGAACGAATGTATGTACGAACGAGTGAACGTACGTACGTACGAACGAACGACCGAACTAACGAACGATTGGACGAACGGACGTACTCATGCACGTAATAACGAACGAACGTACGTACGTACGAAAAAAAGAACAAACATACGTACAAACGAACGTACGTACAAATGAACGTATGTACGAACGAGCGAACGATAGAACGAACGAACGAACGTACGCATGTACGTACGAACGAGTGAACGTACGTACGAACGTACGTATGAACGAACGAACAATCGTACGAACGAACGAACGAACAAACGTACGTATGAACGAACTAACTAACGAATGAACGAAAGAACGAACGAACGATCGAACGTACGAACGAACGACCGAATAAACGAACGAACGTACGTACGAACGAGCGATTGCTCGAACGAACGAAAGAACGAACGTACAAACAAATGTACGAACAAACGTATGTGCGAAAGAACGAGCGAACGCATGTACGTACGAACGAATGTTTGTACGAACGAGTGAACGTACGTACGTACGAACGAACGACCGAACGAATGTACGTACGAACGTACGTACGTACGACCGAACGTACGTACGTACGAAGCAACGAACGAACGAACGTATGAACGAACGAACAATGCTACTAACGAACAAAAGATCAAACGTACGTACGAATGAACGAACGAACGAAATAACGAACATATGAACGAACGAAGGATCGATCGAACGGACGTAGGTACGAACGAACGAATGTTCATACGAACGAACGTACGTAGGTACGAACGAACGAGCGAACATTCATACGAACGAACGATCGAATGCACGAACGAACGATCCAACGTACGTACGTGTTACGTAGTTAGGGAATAAGGAAAGAACGTATGTACGTACGAACGAACGACCGAACGAAAGAAGAAACAAACGAACGTACGAACGAAATAACGGAGGAACGAAAGATCTAACGAACGAACGATCGTACGAACATACGTACGAACGAACGAATGAACGAACGTACGTACGAACGAGCAAACATACGTACGTACGTAAGAACGAACGAACGAAGAAAAGAACGAACGTACGTACGTACGAACGATTGGACGAACGGGCGTACTCATGCACGTAATAACGAACGAACGTATGCACGTAATAACGAACGAACGTACGCACGTACGAAAAAAAGAATAAACATACGTACAAATGAACGTACGAACGATTGAACTAACGAACGACCGAACAAAGAACGAATGAACGAACGAACGTGCGTACGATCGAGTGAATGATCGAACGAACGAACGTACGTACAAACAAACGTACGAACGAACGTATCTACGAAAGAACGAAAGATTGAACGCATGTACGTACGAACGAACGAATGTACGTACGAACGAGCGAACGTACGTACGAACGAGTGAACGTACGTACGTACGAAGCAGCGAACGAACGAACAATCCTACGAACGAACAAAGGATCAAACGTAGGTACGAACGAATGAACGAACGAAATAACGAAGGAACGAACACATGAACGAACGAAATATCGAACGAACGAACGAGCGATCGAACGGACGTATGTACGAACGAACGTTCATACCAACGAACGAACGTACGTAGGTACGAACGAACGAACGTACGTACGTATTACGGAGGTAGGGAATAAGGAAGGAACGTATGTACGTACGAACGAACGAGCAAAGGCATGAACGAACGAAAGTCCGAACGAACGAACGATGAAACGTACGTACGTACATACGTAAGAACGAGTGAACGTACGTACGTACGAACAAACGATCAAGGGAATACACGTACGTACGTACGACTGAACGAACGTACATACGTACGAAGCAAGGAACGAACGAACGTACGTACGCACGAACTAGCTTAAGTACGTACGAACGAACGTACAAACGTATGTTCGAAAGCACGAAGAAACGTACGTACGTACGTAAGTACGAGTGAACGAACGATCGTACGTATTACGAAGGCTGGGAATAAGGAAAGAACGTATGTACGTACAAACGAACTAATAAACGAACGAAGGCATGAACGAACGTAAGAACGAACGAGCAAATGTACGTACGAACGAGTGAACGTACGTACGTACGTACGCACGAACGTACGTACGAATGAACGTATGTACGAACGAACGAACGAGTGAATGATCGAACGAACGAACGAACGTACGTACAAACAAACGTACGAACGAACGTATGTACGAAAGAACGAACGAACGCATGTACGTACGAACGAACGAATGTACATACGAACGAGTGAACGTACGTACGTACGAACGACCGAACTAACGAACGAAGAAACGAATGAACGTACGTACGTACGACCGAACGTACGTACGAAGCAACGAACGAAGAATCCTACGAACGAACAAAAGATCAAACGTACGTACGAAAGAATGAACGAAATAACGAAGGAACGAACGACGGAACAAAAGAACGAACGAACGTACGAACGAGTGAATGATCGAACGAACGAACGAAAGATCGAACGTACGTACAAACAAACGTATGTACGAAAGAACGAACGAACGCATGTACGTACGAACGAACGAATGTACGTACGAACGAGTGAACGTACGTACGTACGAACGACCGAACTAACGAACGAACAAACGAATGAAAGTACGTACGTACGACCGAACGTACGTACGAAGCAACGAACGAACGTACGTACGTATGAACGAGCGAACAATCCTACGAACGAACAAAAGATCAAACGTACGTACGAACGAAATAATGAACACATGAACGAACGAACGATCGAACGGACGTAGGTACGAACGAACGTTCATAGGAACGAACGATCGAACGTACGTACGTATTACGTAGGTAGGGAATAAGGAAAGAACGTATGTACGTACGAACGAACGAAAGTCCGAACGAACGAACGATGAAACGTACGTACGTACATACGTAAGAACGAGTGAACGTACGTACGTACGAACGAACAAACGATCAAAGGAATACACGTACGTACGTACGACCGAACGAACGTACATACGTACGAAGCAAGGAACGAACGAACGTACGTACGCACGAACTAGCTTAAGTACGTACGAACGAACGACCGAAGAAACAAACAAACGTACGAACGAAATAACGGAGGAACGAAAGATCTAACGAACGAACGAATGAACGAACGTACGTACGAACGAGCAAACATACGTACGTAAGAACGAACGAACGAAGAAAAGAACGAATGAACGAACGTAAGTACGTACGAACGATTGGACGAACGGACGTACTCATGCACGTAATAACGAACGAACGTACGTACGTACAAACGAACGTACTTACGAACGTACTTACGGATGATTGAACTAACGAACGAACATACGCATGTACGTACGAACGAACGAATGTACGTACGAACGAGTGACCGTACGTACGTACGAACGACCGATCTAACGAACAAACAAACGAATGAACGTACGTACGTACGACCGAACGAAAGTACGTGCGTACGAAGCAACGAACGAACGAACGTACGTATGAAGGAACGAACACATGAACGAACGAAATATCGAACGGACGTATGTACGAACGAACGTTCATACCAACGAACGAACGTAGGTACGAACGTACGTACGTATTACGTAGGTAGGGAATAAGGAAAGAACATATGTACGTACGAACGAACGAACGAACAAAGGCATGAACGAACGAAAGTCCGAACGAACGAAAGTCCGAACGAACGAACGATGAAACGTACGTACGTACGAACAAACGATCAAAGGAATACACGTACGTACGTACGACCGAACGAACGTACATACGTACGAAGCAAGGAACGAACGAACGTACGTACGCACGAACGAGCTTAAGTACGTACGAACGAACGAACGTACGAACGTATGTTCGAACGCACGAACGAACGAACAAACAAGGGAACGATCGAACAAACGAACGTACGTACGTAAGTACGTGTGAACGTATGTACGTACAAACGAACTAATAAACGAACGAAGGCATGAACGAACGTAAGAACGAACGAGCAAATGTACGTACGAACGAGTGAACGTACGTACGTACGCACGAACGAACAAACGAACGAATGAACGAAAAAACAAACGAAAGATCGAACGAACGAACGAACGTACGTACAAACGAACGTATGTACGAAAGAACGAACGAACGCATGTACGTACGAACGAACGAATGTACGTACGTACGTACGAACGACCGAACTAACGAACGAACAAACGAATGAACGTACGTACGACCGAAGGTACGTACGTACGAAGCAACGAACGAATGAACGTACGAACGAACGAACGAAATAATGAAGGAACGAACGACCGAACAAAAGAACGAACGAACGTACGAACGAGTGAATGATCGAACGAACGAACGAAAGATCGAACGTACGTACAAACATACGTACGAACGAACGTATGTACGAAAGAACGAACGAACGCATGTACATACGAACGAATGTACGTACGAACGAGTGAACGTACGTACGTACGAACAAGTGAACGTACGTACGTACGAACGACCGAACTAACGAACGAACAAACGAATGAAAGTACGTACGTACGACCGAACGTACGTACGAAGCAACGAACGAACGAACGTATGAACGAACGTACGTACGTATGAACGAGCGAACAATCCTACGAACGAACAAAAGATCAAACGTACGTACGAACGAAATAATGAACACATGAACGAACGAACGACCGAAGAAATAAACAAACGTACGAACGAAATAACGGAGGAACGAAAGATCTAACGAACGAACGAATCAACGAACGTACGTACGAACGAGCAAACATACGTACGTACGTAAGAACGAACGAACGAAGAAAAGAACGAATGAACGAACGTACGTACGTACGAACGATTGGACGAACGGACGTACTCATGCACGTAATAACGTACGAACGAGTGACTGTACGTACGTACGAACGACCGATCTAACGAACGAACAAATGAATGAACGTACGTACGTACGACCGAACGAAAGTACGTGCGTACGAAGCAACGAACGAACGAACGTACGTATGAAGGAACGATCAATCGTACGAACGAACAAACGTACGTACGAACGAATGAACGAACGAAATAACGAACACATGAACGAACGAAATATCGAACGAACGACGATCGACGTAGGTACAAACGAACGAACGAAGAGAAGAACGAAAAAATGAAATGTACGAATGAAAGAACGAACGTTCGTAGGAACGAACGAACAATCGTACGAACGAACGAACGAACAAATTATCAAACGTACGTACGAACGAATGAACGAACTAACTAACGAACGAACAAACGAAGATATGAACGAAAGAACGAACGAAAGATCGAACGAACGAACGATCGAACGTACGTACGAACGAACGACCGAACAAAGAACGAACGAACGCACGTACGAACGAGTGAATGATCGAACGAACGAACGTACGTACAAACAAACGTACGAACGTATGTACGAAAGAACGATCGATCGAACGGACGTAGGTACGAACGAACGTTCATACGAACGAACGAACGAACGTAGGTACGAATGAACGAACGATCGAACGTACGTACGTATTACGTAGGTAGGGAATAAGGAAAGAACGTATGTACGTACGAACGAACGAATAAAGGCATGAACGAACGAAAGACCGAACGAACGAACGATGAAACGTACGTACGTACATACGTAAGAACGAGTGAACGTACGTACGTACGAACGAACAAACGATCAAAGGAATACACGTACGTACGTACGACCGAACGAACGTACATACGTACGAAGCAAGGAACGAACGAACGTACGCACGAACTAGCTCAAGTACGTACGAACGACCGAACGAAAGAAGAAACAAACAAACGTACGAACGAAATAACGGAGGAACGAAAGATCTAACGAACGAACAAACGATCGTACGAACGAACGAATGAACAAACGAACAAAAGAACGAACGAACGAAGAAAAGAGCGAATGAACGAATGTACGTACGTACGAACGAACGATTGGACGAACGGACGTACTCATGCACGTAAGAACGAACGAACGTACGTATTACGTAGGCAGGGAATAAGGAAAGTACGTATGTACTTACAAACAAACGAAAGCATGAACGAACGAACGTACGACCAAACGAACGATTGAACGAGCAAACGAACGTACGTACGTACGAAGCAACGAACAAACGAACGTACGTATGTACGTATATACGAACGAACGACCGATCGGACGAACGAACAAACGTGCGTACGAAAGAACGAATGAACAAATGAAAAAACGAACGAATCAACGCTCGAAAGATCGAACGAACGAACGTACGTACGTACGAAAGAACGAACGAAGAAAAGAGCAAACGAACGAACAAAAGTATGAATGAAAGAACGAACAAACAAACGAACGCACGAACAAACGTACGAACGAACATATATGCGTACGAGTGATCGAACGAAGGAACGAACGTTCGTACGTATTACGTAGGCAGGGAACAAGGAAAGAACGTATGTACGTACGAACGAACGAAGGCATGAACGAACGAACGTACGTACGAACGAATGATCGAACGAACGTACGATCGAACGAAAGAACAGAATAACGAACAAAAGAATGAATGAACGAACGAACGTACGTACGAACGAACGAGCGAACATACGTACGTACGTAAGAACGAACGAACGAAGAAAAGAACGAATGAACGAACGAACGTACGAACGGACTCATGTTCGTAAGAACGAACGAACGTACGAACGAACGTACGAACGAACAAACGAACGTACGTACGACCGAACGTACGTACGTATTACGTAGGCAGGGAATAAGGAAAGAACGAACGTACGACCAAACGAACGATTGAATGAACAAACGAACGAACGAACGAACGTACGTATGAAGCAACGAACAAACGAACGTACATATGTACGTACGTACGAACGACCGACCGATCGAACGAACGAACAAACGTGCGTACGAAAGAATGAATGAACAAACGAAAAAACGAACGAATGAACGCTCGAAAGATCGAACGAACGAACGTACGTACGAAAGAACGAACAAAATTCTGAATGAAAGAACGAACTACGTAGGAATAAACGAACGAACAAAAGAATGAACGAACGTAGGTACGAACGAACGAACGAACGTAGGCATGTACGTAAGAACGAACGTACAAACGACCGAACGAACGTACGTACGAACGAAGGAAGGAACGTTCGTCCGTACGTACGTAAGAAAGAACGATCGAACGTATGTACGTAAGTACTACGAACGAACGAACGTACGTACGAACGCACGAACGAACGTACGAACAAACGAACTAACGTATGTACGTACGAGTGATCGAACGAAGGAACGAACGAATGAACGGAGGAAGGCATGAACGAACGAACGAGCAAACTTACGTACGAACGAGTGAACGTACGTACGTACGAACGACGGAACTAACGAATGAGCGAACGAACGAACGTACGTACGAACGAATGAATGATCGAACGAACGAACGACCGAACGTACGTACAAACGAACGTACGCATGAACGTATGTACGAAAGAACGAACGATTGAACGAGCGAACGAACGAACGCATGTACGTACAAACGAACGAATGTACGTACGAACGAGTGAACGTACGTACGTACGAACGAACGAGTGAACGTACGTACGAAGCAATGAACGAACGTACGTATGAACGAATGAACGAACTAACGAACGAACAAACGAAGGAATAAACGAACGAACGAACGATCGAACGTACGTACGAACGACCGAAAAAAAGAACGAATGATCGAACGAACGAACGAAAGTACGTACAAATGAACGAACGTATGTACGACAGAATGAACGATTGAACGAACGCATGTACGTCCGAACGAACGAATGTACGTACGAACGAGTCTACGTACAAATGAGTGAACGTACGTACGAACGACCGAACTAACGAACGAACAAACGAATGAACGTACGTACGTACGACCGAACGTACGTACGTACGTACGAAGCAACGAACGAACGTACGTATGAACGAACGAACAATGCTACGAACGAACAAAAGATCAAACGTACGTACGTACGAATGAACGAACGAAATAACGAACATATGAACGAACGAAGGATCGATCGAACGGACGTAGGTACGAACGAACGAATGTTCATACGAACGAACGAACATTCATACGAACGAACGATCGAACGAAAGTGCGTACGTACGAACGAACGAGCAAATGAACGAACGTACGTACGTATTACGTAGGCAGGGAATAAGGAAAGAACGTATGTACGTACGAACGAACGAACAAAGGCATGAACGAACGAACGAAAGTCCGAACGTACGTACGAGTGATAGAACAAAGGAAGGAACGAATGAACGAACGAAGGCATGAACGAACGAACGAGCAAACGTACGTACGAACGAGTGAACGTACGTACATACGAACGAACAAACGACCGAACTAACGAACGAACGAACGATCGAACGAACAAAAGAACGAACGAACATACGTAAGAACGAACGAATGATCGAACGAACGTACGTACGAACGAACGAACGATTGAACGAACGAACGTATGTACGTACGAACGAATGAATGAACAAACGAACGAACGTACGTATGTACAAACGCACGAAAGAACGTACGTACGAACGAATAAACGAACGATCGTACGTATTACGTAGGCAGGGAATAAGGAAAGAACTATGTACGTACAAACGAACGAATGAACGAAGGCATGAACGAACGAAAGAACGAACGAGCAAACGTACGTACGAACGAGTGAACGTAGTACGTACCAACGAACGACCGAACTAACAAACGAAAGAACGAACGAACGAACGTACGTATGAACGAACGAACAATCGTACGAACGAACAAAAGATCAAACGTACGTACGAATGAATGAACGAACGACCGAAAGATCGAAGATACGAACGAACGAACGTATGTACGAACGAACGACCGAACAAAAGAATGAATGAACGAACGAACGTACGAACGAATGAATGATCGAACGAACAAACGTACGTACAAACGAACATACGTACGAACGAACGTACGAATGTACGTACGAACGAGTGAACGTATGTACGTAAGAACGAACGTACGTACGTACAAACGACCGAACGTACGTAGGTATGTACGTACGAACGAACGACTGAACGAACAAATGGAAGAAAGAACAAAGGTACGTACGAATGAAGGAACGAACCTTCGGCCGTACGTAGGAAAGAACGAACGAACAAACGAACGTACGTAAGAAAGAACGATCGAACGTATATACGTAAGTACGTACGAAAGAACGAATGAACGAACGAACGTACGTACGAGCGAACGTACGTACGAGCGAACGTACGTACGAACGCACGAACGAACGTACTTACAAACGAACAAACAACCGAACGAACGAACGTACGAGTGAACGAACGTTCGTACGTATTACGTAGGCAGGGAATAAGGAAAGAACGTATGTATGTACGAACGACCGACCGAACTAACGAACGAACGAACGTACGTACGAACGAACAAATGAACGAACGAACGTACGTAAGAACGAACAGATGATCGAACGAACGTACGGACGATCGAAAAAACGTACGTACGAACGGACGTATGTACGAACGAACGATTGAACGAACTAACGTACGTACGAGTGAACGTACGTGCGTACGAACGACCGAACTAACGAACGTAAGTGCGTACGACCGAACGAAGGAACGTACGTACGTACGAAGCAACGAACATATGTACGTATGAACGAACGAACAATCGTACGAACGAACGAACAAACGATCAAACGTACGTACGAATGAACGAAATAACGAACGCATGAACGAATGAAATATCGAACGAACGTATGTACGAACGTATTGTACGAACGAACGTGGGCATGTACGTAAGTACAAACGACCGAACGAACGTACGTACGAACGAACGCACGAACGTACGTAAGTATGTACGAACGAACGATCGAACGAACAAATGGACGAAAGAAATAAGGAAAGTACGTATGTACGTACGAACGAAGGCATGAACAAACGAAAGAACGAATGAGCAAACGTACGTACGAACGAGTGAACGTAAGTACGTACGAACGAACTAACGAACGAACAAACGAATGAACGAAAGAAAAAAAGTACGTAGAAACGAAAATAACAAAGGAATGATCGAACGAACGAACGAAAGAATGAACTATGGAACGAACGTACGTACGAACGAACAAAAGTACGAATTAAAGAACGAATGTATGTACGAACGAACAAAAGTACGAATGAAAGAACGCACGTACGTACGAACGAACGAACGAACGTACGAACGAACGTACGTAGGAACGAAAGAAGGAACAAAAGAACGAACGAACGTAAGAAGGAACGTACGTACGAACGAACGTCGGCATGTACGTAAGAACGAACGTACGTACGTAAAAACGACCGAACGAACGTACGTAAGTATGTACGAACGAACGAACGAACAAATGTACGAAAGAACGAACGAAGGAACGAACGTTCGTCCGTACGTAGGAAAGAACAAACGAACGTACGTACCTAAGAAAGAACGATCGAACAAACGAACGTATGTACGTAAATACGTACGAACGAATGAATGAACGAACGAACTATTGAACGAACGCACGAACGAACGTACGTACGTAAGTACGAGTGAACGAACGAATGAACGAACGTACTAATTACGTAGGCAGGGAATAAGGAAAGAACGTATGTACGTACAAACGAACAAATGAACGGACGAAGAGATGAACGAACGAACGAACGTACGTACGAACGAACGACCGAACAAAAGAACGAATGAACGAACAACCGAACAAAAGAACGAACGAATGTACGTACGAAAGAACGAAGGAATGAATGATCGAACGAACGTACGTTGGTACGAAAAAAGAACGAACGTACGTACAAAGGAACGTACGTACGAACGTATGTACGAACGAACGAACGATTGAACTAACGAACGAGTGTACGCATGTACGTACGAGCGAACGAATGTACGTACGAACGAGTGACCGTACGTACGTACGAACGACCGATCTAACAAACGAACAAACGAATGAACGTACGTACGTACGACCGAACGAAAGAACGTGCGTAAGAAGCAACGAACGAACGTACGTACGTACGTACGTATGAAGGAACGAACAATCGTACGAATGAACGAACGAACAAACGTACGTACGAATGAACGAACGAACGAAATATCGAACGAACGGCGATCGATCGGACGTAGGTACGAACGAACGAAAGAACGAACGAAGAAAAAACGAAAGAATGAAAAGTACGAATGAAAGAACGAACGTACGTAGGAACGAACGAACGATCGAACGAACGTACGAACAAAAGAACGAACGAACGAACGTACGTAAAGACGATTGAAAGAACGAACGTAGTCATGTACGTAAGAACGAACGTACGTACAAACGACCGAACGAACGTATGTACGAACGAACGAACAAATGGACGAAAGAACAAAGGTACGTACGAACGAAGGAACGAATGTATATACGTAAGTACGTACGAACGAACGTAAGTACGTACGAACGAACGTAAATACGTACGTACGAACGTACGTACGAGTGATCGAACGAAGGAACGAACGTTCGTACGTATTACGTAGCCAGGGAATAAGGAAAGAACGTATGTACGTACAAACGAATGAATGAACGTACGAAGGCATGAACGAACACACGAGCAAACGTACGTACGTTTGAACGAACGAAAGAACAAAAGAACAAGCGAATGAACGTACGTACGTACGACCGAACGTACGTACGAAGGAACGAACGAACGTACGAACGAACAAACGTACGTACGAACGAATGAACGAAATAATGAACGAAATAACGAAGGAACGAACCCATGAACGAACGAAATATCGAACGAACAAACGATCGATCGAACGGACGTAGGTACGAACGAACGATCGAACGTAAGTACGTATTACGTAGGTAGGGAATAAGGAAAGAACGTATGTACGTACGAACGAACGAACAAAGGCATGAACGAACGAAAGTCCGAACGAACGAAAGATGAAACGTACGTACGTACATACGTAAGAACGAGTGAACGTACGTACGTACGAACGAACAAACGATCAAAGGAATACACGTACGTACGACCGAACGAACGTACATACGTACGAAGCAAGTACTAGCTTAAGTACGTACGAACGAACGACCGAAGAAATAAACAAACGTACGAACGAAATAACGGAGGAACGAAAGATCTAACGAACGAACGAATCAACGAACGTACGTACGAACGAGCAAACATACGTACGTACGTAAGAACGAACGAACGAAGAAAAGAACGAATGAACGAACGTACGTACGTACGAACGATTGGACGAACGGACGTACTCATGCACGTAATAACGAACGAACGTACGTACAAACGAACGTACTTACGAACGATTGAACTAACGAACGAACGTACGCATGTACGTACGAACGAACGAATGTACGTACGAACGAGTGACCGTACGTACGTACGAACGACAGATCTAACGAACGAACAAATGAATGAACGTACGTACGTACGACCGAACGAAAGTACGTGCGTACGAAGCAACGAACGAACGAACGTACGTATGAAGGAACGATCAATCGTACGAACGAACAAACGTACGTACGAACGAATGAACGAACGAAATAACGAACACATGAACGAACGAAATATCGAACGAACGACGATCGACGTAGGTACAAACGAACGAACGAAGAGAAGAACGAAAAAATGAAATGTACGAATGAAAGAACGAACGTTCGTAGGAACGAACGAACAAATGATCAAACGTACGTACGAACGAATGAACGAACTAACTAACGAACGAACAAACGAAGATATGAACGAAAGAACGAACGAAAGATCGAACGAACGAACGATCGAACGTACGTACGAACGAACGACCGAACAAAGAACGAATGAACGAACGAACGCACGTACGAACGAGTGAATGATCGAACGAACGAACGTACGTACAAACAAACGTACGAACGTATGTACGAAAGAACGAACGATTGAACGAACGCATGTACGTACGAACGAACGAATGTATGTACGAACGAGTGAACGTACGTACGTACGAACAAGAGAGTGAACGTACGTACGTACGAAGCAACGAACGAACGAACGTACGTATGAACGAACGAACAATCCTACGAACGAACAAAAGATCAAACGTACGTACAAACGAAATAACGTAGGAACGAAAACATGAACGAACGAAATATAGAACGAACGAACGATCGATCGAACGGACGTAGGTACGAACGAACGAACGTAGGTACGAATGAACGAACGATCGAACGTACGTACGTATTACGTAGGTAGGGAATAAGGAAAGAACGTATGTACGTACGAACGAACGAATAAAGGCATGAACGAACGAAAGACCGAACGAACGAACGATGAAACGTACGTACGTACATACGTAAGAACGAGTGAACGTACGTACGTACGAACGAACAAACGATCAAAGGAATACACGTACGTACGTACGACCGAACGAACGTACATTCGTACGAAGCAAGGAACGAACGAACGTACGCACGAACTAGCTCAAGTACGTACGAACGACCGAACGAAAGAAGAAACAAACAAACGTACGAACGAAATAACGGAGTAACGAAAGATCTAACGAACGAACAAACGATCGTACGAACGAACGAATGAACGAACGAACAAAAGAACGAACGAACGAAGAAAAGAGCGAATGAACGAATGTACGTACGTACGAACGAACGATTGGACGAACGGACGTACTCATGCACGTAAGAACGAACGAACGTACGTATTACGTAGGCAGGGAATAAGGAAAGTACGTATGTACTTACAAACAAACGAAAGCATGAACGAACGAACGTACGACCAAACGAACGATTGAACGAGCAAACGAACGTACGTACGTACGAAGCAACGAACAAACGAACGTACGTATGTACGTATATACGAACGAACGACCGATCGGACGAACGAACAAACGTGCGTACGAAAGAACGAATGAACAAATGAAAAAACGAACGAATCAACGCTCGAAAGATCGAACGAACGAACGTACGTACGTACGAAAGAACGAACGAAGAAAAGAGCAAACGAACGAACAAAAGTATGAATGAAAGAACGAACAAACAAACGAACGCACGAACAAACAAACGAACGAACATATATGCGTACGAGTGATCGAACGAAGGAACGAACGTTCGTACGTATTACGTAGGCAGGGAACAAGGAAAGAACGTATGTACGTACGAACGAACGAAGGCATGAACGAACGAACGTACGTACGAACGAATGATCGAACGAACGTACGATCGAACGAAAGAACAGAATAACGAACAAAAGAATGAATGAACGAACGAACGTACGTACGAAAGAACGAACAAAATTCTGAATGAAAGAACGAACTACGTAGGAATAAACGAACGAACAAAAGAATGAACGAACGTAGGTACGAACGAACGAACGAACGTAGGCATGTACGTAAGAACGAACGTACAAACGACCGAACGAACGTACGTACGAACGAAGGAAGGAACGTTCGTCCGTACGTACGTAAGAAAGAACGATCGAACGTATGTACGTAAGTACTACGAACGAACGAACGTACGTACGAACGCACGAACGAACGTACGAACAAACGAACTAACGTATGTACGTACGAGTGATCGAACGAAGGAACGAACGAATGAACGGAGGAAGGCATGAACGAACGAACGAGCAAACTTACGTACGAACGAGTGAACGTACGTACGTACGAACGACGGAACTAACGAATGAGCGAACGAACGAACGTACGTACGAACGAATGAATGATCGAACGAACGAACGACCGAACGTACGTACAAACGAACGTACGCATGAACGTATGTACGAAAGAACGAACGATTGAACGAGCGAACGAACGAACGCATGTACGTACAAACGAACGAATGTACGTACGAACGAGTGAACGTACGTACGTACGAACGAACGAGTGAACGTACGTACGAAGCAATGAACGAACGTACGTATGAACGAACTAACGAACGAACAAACGAAGGAATAAACGAACGAACGAACGATCGAACGTACGTACGAACGACCGAAAAAAAGAACGAATGATCGAACGAACGAACGAAAGTACGTACAAATGAACGAACGTATGTACGACAGAATGAACGATTGAACGAACGCATGTACGTACGAACGAACGAATGTACGTACGAACGAGTCTACGTACAAATGAGTGAACGTACGTACGAACGACCGAACTAACGAACGAACAAACGAATGAACGTACGTACGTACGACCGAACGTACGTACGTACGTACGAAGCAACGAACGAACGTACGTATGAACGAACGAACAATGCTACGAACGAACAAAAGATCAAACGTACGTACGTACGAATGAACGAACGAAATAACGAACATATGAACGAACGAAGGATCGATCGAACGGACGTAGGTACGAACGAACGAATGTTCATACGAACGAACGAACATTCATACGAACGAACGATCGAACGAAAGTGCGTACGTACGAACGAACGAGCAAATGAACGAACGTAAGTACGTATTACGTAGGCAGGGAATAAGGAAAGAACGTATGTACGTACGAACGAACGAACAAAGGCATGAACGAACGAACGAAAGTCCGAACGTACGTACGAGTGATAGAACAAAGGAAGGAACGAATGAACGAACGAAGGCATGAACGAACGAACGAGCAAACTTACGTACGAACGAGTGAACGTACGTACATACGAACGAACAAACGACCGAACTAACGAACGAACGAACGATCGAACGAACAAAAGAACGAACGAACATACGTACGAACGAACGAATGATCGAACGAACGTACGTACGAACGTATGTACGAACGAACGAACGATTGAACGAACGAACATATGTACGTACGAACGAATGAATGAACAAACGAACGAACGTACGTATGTACAAACGCACGAAAGAACGTACGTACGAACGAATAAACGAACGATCGTACGTATTACGTAGGCAGGGAATAAGGAAAGAACTATGTACGTACACACGAACGAATGAACGAAGGCATGAACGAACGAGCAAACAACGTACGAACGAGTGAACGTACGTACGTACCAACGAACGACCGAACTAACAAACGAAAGAACGAACGAACGAACGTACGTATGAACGAACGAACAATCGTACGAACGAACAAAAGATCAAACGTACGTACGAATGAATGAACGAACGACCGAAAGATCGAAGAAACGAACGAACGAACGTATGTACGAACGAACGACCGAACAAAAGAATGAATGAACGAACGAACGTACGAACGAATGAATGATCGAACGAACGAGTGAACGTATGTACGTAAGAACGAACGTACGTACGTACAAACGACCGAACGTACGTAGGTATGTACGTACGAACGAACGATTGAACGAACAAATGGAAGAAAGAACAAAGGTACGTACGAACGAAGGAACGAACCTTCGGCCGTACGTAGGAAAGAACGAACGAACAAACGAACGTACGTAAGAAAGAACGATCGAACGTATATACGTAAGTACGTACGAAAGAACGAATGAACGAACGAACGTACGTACGAACGCACGAACGAACGTACTTACAAACGAACAAACAAACGAACGAACGAACGTACGAGTGAACGAACGTTCGTACGTATTACGTAGGCAGGGAATAAGGAAAGAACGTATGTATGTACGAACGACCGACCGAACTAACGAACGAACGAACGTACGTACGAACGAACAAATGAACGAACGAACGTACGTAAGAACGAACTAACGTACGTAAGAACGAACTAACGTACGTACGAGTGAACGTACGTGCGTACGAACGACCGAACTAACGAACGTAAGTGCGTACGACCGAACGAAGGAACGTACGTACGTACGAAGCAACGAACATATGTACGTATGAACGAACGAACAATCGTACGAACGAACGAACAAACGATCAAACGTACGTACGAATGAACGAAATAACGAACGCATGAACGAATGAAATATCGAACGAACGTATGTACGAACGTATTGTACGAACGAACGTGGGCATGTACGTAAGTACAAACGACCGAACGAACGTACGTACGAACGAACGCACGAACGTACGTAAGTATGTACGAACGAACGATCGAACGAACAAATGGACGAAAGAAATAAGGAAAGTACGTATGTACGTACGAACGAAGGCATGAACAAACGAAAGAACGAATGAGCAAACGTACGTACGAACGAGTGAACGTAAGTACGTACGAACGAACTAACGAACGAACAAACGAATGAACGAAAGAAAAAAAGTACGTAGAAACGAAAATAACAAAGGAATGATCGAACGAACGAACGAAAGAATGAACTATGGAACGAACGTACGTACGAACGAACAAAAGTACGAATTAAAGAACGAATGTATGTACGAACGAACAAAAGTACGAATGAAAGAACGCACGTACGTACGAACGAACGAACGAACGAACGAACGTACGTACGTAGGAACGAAAGAAGGAACAAAAGAACGAACGAACGTAAGAAGGAACGTACGTACGAACGAACGTAGGCATGTACGTAAGAACGAACGTACGTACGTAAAAACGACCGAACGAACGTACGTAAGTATGTACGAACGAACGAACGAACAAATGTACGAAAGAACGAACGAAGGAACGAACGTTCGTCCGTACGTAGGAAAGAACAAACGAACGTACGTACCTAAGAAAGAAGGATCGAACAAACGAACGTATGTACGTAAATACGTACGAACGAATGAATGAACGAACGAACTATTGAACGAACGCACGAACGAACGTACGTACGTAAGTACGAGTGAACGAACGAATGAACGAACGTACTAATTACGTAGGCAGGGAATAAGGAAAGAACGTATGTACGTACAAACGAACAAATGAACGGACGAAGAGATGAACGAACGAACGAACGTACGTACGAACGAACGACCGAACAAAAGAACGAATGAACGAACAACCGAACAAAAGAACGAACGAATGTACGTACGAAAGAACGAAGGAATGAATGATCGAACGAACGTACGTTGGTACGAAAAAAGAACGAACGTACGTACAAAGGAACGTACGTACGAACGTATGTACGAACGAACGAACGATTGAACTAACGAACGAGTGTACGCATGTACGTACGAGCGAACGAATGTACGTACGAACGAATGTACGTACGAACGAGTGACCGTACGTACGTACGAACGACCGATCTAACAAACGAATGAACGTACGTACGTACGACCGAACGAAAGTACGTGCGTAAGAAGCAACGAACGAACGTACGTACGTACGTACGTATGAAGGAACGAACAATCGTACAAATGAACGAACGAACAAACGTACGTACGAATGAACGAACGAACGAAATATCGAACGAACGGGGATCGATCGGACGTAGGTACGAACGAACGAACGTTCATACGAACGAACGAAAGAACGAACGAAGAAAAAACGAAAGAATGAAAAGTACGAATGAAAGAACGAACGTACGTAGGAACGAACGAACGATCGAACGAACGTACGAACAAAAGAACGAACGAACGAACGTACGTAAAAACGATTGAAAGAACGAACGTAGTCATGTACGTAAGAACGAACGTACGTACAAACGACCGAACGAACGTATGTACGAACGAACGAACAAATGGACGAAAGAACAAAGGTACGTACGAACGAAGGAACGAATGTATATACGTAAGTACGTACGAACGAACGTAAGTACGTACGAACGAACGTAAATACGTACGTACGAACGCACGAACGTACGTACGAGTGATCGAACGAAGGAACGAACGTTCGTACGTATTACGTAGCCAGGGAATAAGGAAAGAACGTATGTACGTACAAACGAACGAATGAATGAACGTACGAAGGCATGAACGAACACACGAGCAAACGTACGTACGTTTGAACGAACGAAAGAACAAAAGAACAAACGAACAAGCGAATGAACGTACGTACGTACGACCGAACGTACGTACGAAGGAACGAACGAACGTACGAACGAACAAACGTGCGTACGAACGAATGAACGAAATAATGAACGAAATAACGAAGGAACGAACGCATGAACGAACGAAATATCGAACGAACAAACGATCGATCGAACGGACGTAGGTACGAACGAACAAACGAACGAACGTTCATACGAACGAACGATCGAACGAACGTACGTAGTTAGGAACGAACGAACGTACAAACGAACGAACGTAGGCATGTACGTAGCAACGAACGGACGTACGAACGAACGTAAGTATGTTCGAACGAACGACCAAATGTACGAAAGAACGAACGTACGTACGAACGAAGGAACGAACGTTCGTCCGTACATACGTACGTAGGAAAGAACGAACGAACAAACGAACGTACGTACGTGAGAAAGAACGACCGAAGGAACGTATGTACGTACGAACGAATGAATGAACGAACGTACGAACGAACAAACAAAGGAACGATCGAACAAACGAACGTACGTAAGTACGAGTGAACGAATGATCATACGTATTACGTAGGCAGGGAATAAGGACGTATGTACGTACAAACGAACGAATGAACGAACGAAGGCATGAACGAACGTAAGAACGAACGAGAAAATGTACGTACGAACGAGTGAACGTACATACGTACGAACGAACGAACGACCGAACTAACGAACGAACAAACGAAGGAACGAACAAATGAACGAAAAAACGAACAAAAGATCGAACGATCGATCCAACGTACGAACGAACAAAAGAACGAATGAACGAACGAACGTACGTACGAAAGAACAAAAGCACGAACGTACGTACAAACGAACGTACGTACGAATGAACGTATGTACGAACGAACGAACGATTGAACGAAGGAACGAACGTACGCATGTATGTACGAACGAACGTACGTACGAAGCAACGAACGAACGTACTTATGAACGAACGTACGTATGAACGAACGAACAAACGAACAAACGTACGTACGAACGAATGAACGAACTAACTAACGAACGAACAAACGAAGGAATGAACGAAAGAACGAACTAAAGATCGAACGAACGAACGTACGTACGAACGAACGACCGATCGGACGAACGAACAAACGTGCGTACGAAAGAACGAATGAACAAACGAAAAAACGAACGAATGAACGCTCGAAAGTTCGAACGAACGAACAAAAGTATGAATGAAAGAACGAACGTACGTAGGAACGAACGAACGCACGTACGAACGAACACACAAACGAACGAACGTACATACGTAAGAGTGATCGAACGAAGGAACGAACGAATGAACGAACGAACGAAAGAAGAAACGAACAAACGTACGAACGAAATAACGGAGGAACGAAAGATCTAACGAACGAACGAACGAACGAACGAACGTACGTGCCTACGACCGAACGAAGGAACGTACGTACGTACGAAGCAACGAACATATGTACGTATGAACGAACGAACAATCGTACGAACGAACAATCGTACGAACGAACGAACAAACGATCAAACGTACGTACGAATGAACGAAATAACGAAGGAACGAACGCATGAACGAATGAAATATGGAACGAACGTATGTACGAACGAACGTGGGCATCTACGTAAGTACAAACGACCGAACGAACGTACGTACGAACGAACGCACGAACGTACGTAAGTATGTATGTACGAACGAACGATCGAACGAACAAATGGACGAAAGAAATAAGGAAAGTACGTATGTACGTACGAACGAAGGCATGAACGAACGAAAGAACGAACGAGCAAACGTACGTACGAACGAACTAACGAACGAACAAACGAACGAATGAACGAAAGAAAAAAAAGTACGTAGAAACGAACAAAATAACAAAGGGATGATCGAACGAACGAACGAAAGCATGAACTATGGAACGAACTTACGTACGAACGAACAAAGGTACGAATTAAAGAACGAATGTATGTACGAACGAACAAAAGTACGAATGAAAGAACGCACGTACGTACGAACGAACGAACGAACGTACGTACGTAGGAACGAAAGAAGGAACAAAAGAACGAACGAACGTAAGAAGGAACGTACGTACGAACGAACGTAGGCATGTACGTAAGAACGAACGTACATACGTAAAAACGACCGAACGAACGTACGTACGAACGAAGGTACGTAAGTAAGTACGAACGAACGAACGAACAAATGTACGAAAGAACGAACGAAGGAACGAACGTTCGTCCGTACGTAGGAAAGAACAAACGAACGTACGTACCTAAGAAAGAACAAACGAACGTACGTACCTAAGAAAGAACGATCGAACAAACGAACGTATGTACGTAAATACGTACGAACGAATGAATGAACGAACGAACTATTGAACGAACGCACGAACGAACGTACGTACGTAAGTACGAGTGAACGAACGAATGAACGAACGTACTAATTACGTAGGCAGGGAATAAGGAAAGAACGTATGTACGTATAAACGAACAAATGAACGGACGAAGGGATGAACGAACGAAAGGACGAACGAGCAAACTAACGAACGAACAAACGAAGGAACGGACGAATGAACGAACGAACGAACGATCGAACGAACGTACGTACGAACGAACGACCGAACAAAAGTACGAATGAACGAACGACCGAACAAAAGAACGAATGAACGAACGAATGTACGTACGAAAGAACGAAGGAATGAATGATCGAACGAACGTACGTTGGTACGAAAAAAGAACGAACGTACGTACGAACGTATGTACGAACGAAGAACGATTGAACTAACGAACGAGCGTACGCATGTACGCACGAACGAACGAATGTACGTACGAACGAGTGACCGTACGTACGTACGAACGACCGATCTAACAACGAACAAACGAATGAACGTACGTACATACGACCGAACGAAAGTACGTGCGTAAGAAGCAACGAACGAACGAACGTACGTACGTACGTATGAAGGAACGAACAATCGTACGAAGGAACGAACGAACAAACGTACGTACGAACGAATGAACGAACGAACGAAATATCGAACGAACGGCGATCGATCGGACGTAGGTACGAACGAACGAACGTTCATACGAACGAACGAAGAAAAAAACGAAAGAATGAAAAGTACGAATGAAAGAAGGAACGTACGTAGGAACGAACGAACGATCGAACGAACGTACGAACAAAAGAACGAACGAACGAACGTACGTAAAAACGATTGAAAGAACGAACGTAGTCATGTACGTAAGAACGAACGTACGTACAAACGACCGAACGAACGTATGTACGAACGTACGTATGTACGGACGAACGAACAAATGGACGAAAGAACAAAAGTACGTACGAACGAAGGAACGAACGTTCGTCCGTACGTACGTAAGAAAGAACGATCGAACAAATGTATATACGTAAGTACGTACGAACGAACGTACATACGTACGTACGAACGAACGTACGTAATTACGAGTGATCGAACGAAGGAACGAACGTTCGTACGTATTACGTAGCCAGGGAATAAGGAAAGAACGTATGTATGCACAAACGAACGAATGAACGTACGAAGGCATGAACGAACACACGAGCAAACGTACGTAAGAACGAGTGAACGTACGTACGTTTGAACGAACGAAAGATCGAACGAACGAAAGAACAAAAGAACGAACAAGCGAATGAACGTACGTACGTACGACCGAACGTACGTACGACCGAACGTACGTACGACCGAACGTACGTACGAAGGAACGAACGAACGTACGAACGAACAAACAAAGGAACGATCGAACAAACGAACGTACGTAAGTACGAGTGAACGAACGAATGAACGAACGATCATACGTATTACGTAGGCAGGGAATAAGGACGTATGTACGTACAAACGAACGAATGAACGAACGAAGGCATGAACGAACGTAAGAACGAACGAGCAAATGTAC
>NW_028315503.1:5000-27808 GCF_046866305.1 Octopus bimaculoides
AGAAACAGGCTTGGAAGGACTGGAAGAACGGTGGTAGCAGGGAATTGTACCAATGTGCCAGAAGGGAGGCTAGGTGACAGGTTTATTTAGCCAGAGGGGAAGCAGATAAGGAAAGATTTGCCAATGTTCTGCGCCGTGAGGACCAAAGACTCGAGGTATTTCGTGTTTCAAGACAGTGTAGGAGAGAGAATAGTGATGTTGTAGGAGAGAAATGTGTTCGCATGGATGATGGTACGCTTGCACTAAATGAGGCTGCAAAGAAAGAGGTCTGGAGATGCCACTACGATAGATTGCTTAATAAAGAGAATGAATGGGAGAAAGAGAGCCTGCCGTATGTCGACCCAATAGAGGGACCAGCTATCCGAGTTGATAGTACCAGGGTAGATAAAGCAATTAAGAGTATGAAGACCAGGAAAGCCCCCAGCCCATCAGGAATCACTGCAGAGATGCTCAAAATATCTGGCAGTGTTGGCTATAGCCTAGTCACCCGTATTACGAACCAGGTGATACACGAAGGAGTCATACCCAATGACTGGTGTAGTAGCATCATAGTCAACTGCTACAAAGGTAAAGGTGACGCTTTAGATACAAATAATTACAGAGGCATCAAGCTGTTAGATCAGGTTATGAAAGTTACAGAGAGGGTCATAGCCCAACTAATTAGGGAGCGAATCAATTTAGATGAGATGCAGTTTGGGTTCGTGCCAGGTAAAAGCACTACTGATGCCTTATTTCTAGTGAAACAGTTGCAGGAGAAATACCTAGCTAAGGATAAACCTCTGTACCTGGCTTTCGTTGACATGGAGAAAGCCTTTGACAGGGTCCCCCGATCCCTTATCTGGTGGTCAATGAGGAAACTTGGGATAGAAGAATGGTTAGTGAGAGCTGTGCGAGCCATGTACAGAGATGCTGCCAGTAAGGTGAGGGTTGGAAATGAGTACAGCAATGAATTCTGGGTAGAGGTAGGGGTCCACCAAGGTTCTGTCCTCAGCCCCCTCTTATTTATCATAGTCCTCCAGGCAATCACAGAGGAGTTCAAGACAGGTTGCCCCTGGGAGCTCCTCTATGCTGATGACCTTGCCCTAATTGCGGAGTCACTATCAGAACTAGAGGAGAAGTTTCAGGTGTGGAAGCAAGGTCTAGAATTGAAGGGGCTTAGAGTCAACCTAGCTAAAACCCAAATCCTAATAAGTAGGAAGGTAGATAAAATACAAACCCCTTCAGGTAGATGGCCCTGCTCAGTATGTAGAAAAGGAGTAGGTAGTAACTCTATAAGATGTACCCGGTGCAAGCTATGGACACATAAGAGGTGCAGCAATATCAAAGGCAGATTAACTACGAAGTTAGTTTTAGTATGTGGCAGATGTTCAGGTGCAATAAACACTGTAAACAAACAGGAAACAACTTCTATCTCATTCCAGGGAGAAAAACTAGAGGTAGTCGATAGCTTCCGCTATCTGGGTGATCAAGAAGTAGTGGGGGTGGGTGCGCTGAAAGTGTAGCTGCTAGAATAAGAATTGCCTGGGCAAAGTTTAGAGAGCTCTTACCTCTGCTGGTGACAAAGGGACTCTCACTCAGAGTAAAAGGCAGACTGTATGACGCATGTTAACGACAGCCATGCTACATGGCAGTGAAACATGGGCTGTAACTGCTGAGGACATGCGTAAGCTCACAAGGAATGAAGCCAGTATGCTCCGTTGGATGTGTAATGTCAGTGTGCATACCCATCAGAGTGTAAGTATCTTGAGAGAAAAGCTGAACATAAGAAGCATCAGTTGTGGTGTGCAAGAGAGACGATTGCGCTGGTATGGACATGTGGTGAGAATGGATGAGGATAGCTGCGTGAAAAAGTGCCACACCCTAACAGTTGAGGGAACCCGTGGAAGAGGTAGGCCCAGGAAGGCTTGGGCTGAGGTGGTAAGGCAAGACCTTCGAACATTGGGCCTCACCGAGGCGATGACTACTGACCGAAACCTTTGGAAATGTGCTGTGCGTGAGAAGACCCGGCAAGCCAAGTAAGATCGCTGCCAGTGCCCCTGGACTGGCTCTTGTGCGGGTGGCACATAAGATGCACCATTTTGAGCGTGACCGTTGCCAGTACCGCCTGACTGGCCTTCATAGGATTTACGAGCGAGATCGTTGCCAGTGCCCCTGAACTGGCTCTTGTGCGGGTGGCACATAAAAGACACCATCGCGAGCGTGGCCGTTTTCGTGCGGGTGACACGTAAAAGCACCCACTACACTCTCTGAGTGGTTGACGTTAGGAAGGGCATCCAGCTGTAGAAACTCTGCCAAATTAGATTGGAGCCTGGTGTTGCCATCCGGTTTCACCAGTCCTCAATCAAATCGTCCAACCCAAGCTAGCATGGAAAGCGAACGTTAAACGATGATGATGATGATGATGATTATATATATATATACGATAGGCTTCTTTCAGTTTCCGTCTATCAAATCCACTCACAAGGCTTTGGTGGGCCCGAGGCTATAGTAGAAGACACTTGCCCAAGGTGCCACGCAGTGGGAATGAACCCGGAACCATGCGGTTGGTAAGCAAGCTAATGGGTTCATTTGTGGTTTGATTCTACAGTTGGATGTCCATCTTGCTGCCAATCAGTATGTAAGGTGTATGTGTGTGTGTGTGTGTGTATATATATATATATATATGTTGTTTAGTAGTAATCCACACAGAGAGAGATAGAATGCTGTTGTAAGAGAAGAGAATTAGAGCTTTGTGTGAGTTGTAAGGTTGTGGGACGTTATCTCACAGTTATTGACAGTAAACTTCATTTCTCTCTCTGTCCAAGGTTCTAGTTGGTCAGCCAGGAGGCTGCACCAGGCTCCAATCTGATCTGGCAAGGTTTCTACGGCTGGATGCCCTTTCTAACACGAATCACTATGAGAGTGTAGTGGGTGCTTTTTATATTTCACTAGCACAGGAGCCAGTCAGGCGGCACTGGCAACGACCATGCTAGAATGCTTTTTCCTTGCCACTGGCATGGAAACAGTCAGGCAACACTGGCATCAACCACACACGAAGGGTTCTTTTTACCTGTGTGTGTGTGTGTGTGTGTGTGTGTGTGTGTGTGTGTGTGTGTGTGTGTGTGTGTGTATATATATATATATATATATATATATATAATGTAACAAAAGAAAAAAAAAATGATTCCTTAAATGGAGTGTAAAACATCCAGTTCACAGATACAGCAGTTGAATACCACAGACATAGGAGTATAAATTACAAATAATAAATTAAATAGAAAAATACAATTGACAATCTAACAATTTATTTACATTATAATACTATAATTTTTGAAAAAGACAAAGTCAACAATTTATTTTGACTTATATACAATATTTGATTGATAAACAATACATATCTCTGTACATAAGCCACTTGAGCACATGGTTTCAAAAAGACACATGAAATTCTATGTTCAAGGAATGCTAAATCACAAAATATTGGTTCGAAATCTGTATGTTTAAGAGTATTTGCATTGAGAATTCAAATACATAAAAAAACAAAATTAAAACAGATAAAAAAAACAATTATGACGTAGATCAATATTTATTATATAAATATGCCTCTACATATTCGAAAGAAAGAATTTCCAGTATATCAACTATTTATTTATTTGTGCTATTTTTTATTATATTTATGATTACCATAAGAAAACAAATGTAAATTATGAATAATAATATATAATAACTCTTTCTCATTTACTTCTATCAGCACAAAGTGATTCTTTCTCATAGGAAGTTTAAGAGGTGTCCAATGGGAAAGCATAGTTGTGTTTGAATTAGGGTATGACTTGACATTTAAAAGTGATATTAGGAATGGTGTGGATTTTAAAAGAAGTTTTTTTGTGCAGACGTAAACGCTGTGAACAAAGAAGGCAACAATTGTCTGCACCTTGCTGTAAAGAAAGTGTTTCATTCTGAGGAGGAACACTTGACCATTTTAGTTAAGTACTGCATGAAGCTCAACATGCGAAATAGAGAAAGGCTCTCTGGTGTGGTGGTTGCTAGTTATCTAGTCCACGAGATTGAAAATTTTTACTTTAAAAGCAAGAGAATTAACTCCACTTAAAAATGCAAAGTTGAAAGAAAAATTAAAGCTATTATTCCCAGCACAGGCACCATGTAGGTTGTGTGAAGTAAAGAAAAACAACATGAAATTCTATCCCTGTGGTCATGTTGTGATTTGTGGGGAATGCTTTTCTAAAATTCCTCTGAAATGATGTCTAGGGTGCCAACTACTTATAAGAGTCCCACGTTGGCACCTACATCAGAAAGGAAACCATAGCAAGTTGAGACTCCAAAGATTGAAGAGAAGCAAGTTCAAACAGTGGCAGAAGCAGTTGAGACTCCAACGTGTGTGGAGGAGGTCCTGACGACATCAGACAGTTGAATCTGCAAAGGTTGAGGACAAGAAAGTACAGACTGATTCACAGCCATTGGAGGCTACATCCTACCAAGTCTGCAAAGTATGAGAACAAGGAAGTACAGACTGATTCACAGCCATTAAAGGTTCTATCCCAGTAAGTTGGTTCTCAAAACCTGGAAGAGAAGCATCTCCTGAAGGTGTCATGGCAGTTAGGAAGTAATTGGTAACAAGCTGGTATTTTCTTAGGAATTAAAACTATTGACCTGGAAATTATCAAGCACAACAATCCCTTCAGCATTGTAAGACAGAGCTACCAAATTCTGTGCAAATGGTTTCTAAGTTGTAATCCAAAAAAACAAACACACAAATCACTAAAAGAAACTGAGTGTTTCACTGCATTTGAATGTCTATCATTAGACAGAAGTAGGGTCTGTGTAAATGTTGCTACTCTTTAGTCTCAGGCGCAACTTCACTAAACAGAGACCCAGGATTAAATTCGTTCAGTCAGAAGGAATTCTTGAATGTAAAGAACCCAGAGCCACATGGCCCAATACGTTCTTCTTTAAGATGGCAAATGGTGAATTGAAGAGGGTTCACCAATTAAATCCATCAGACCTCTACCATATTGAGACTCCTTTAATACTTTGGCTCCCTTATTTGGGATTAACCTTTGAAGTATTCAAAAAACATTTATCACGTTTTACAACATTACCCCTCAGCAAACTGAGAGTCGATAGTAAAACAAACGAAGAAGATGGCACCCTACCAAAACTGTGACCCCTAAGGACCTGCCTTCATTGACCCCCCCACCAACAACTACATCCCTTTATTGGCTTCATTTTTTACCAATGTTTCATCTTTCACTGCCCTAAATTTCTGCCTCAACTTAGCAAATTTTATCCAGCAATGTTTAAGGAAGATGATTCTGGCTGTTTCCACCTGATTGACTCAGGTCTTGTCTTTCGCTGCTGGGAAATACTTTCCTTACACCATCTTCTCATCATGATGCAAGCAGATCCCTTTTTTCCACTTGCTACGACAACCTTCACCTCATTTGCTTCACCATAGAGCAGGTAGGAAAAATTCCTGGCAAGGGTGGGGCACTGGTGAATTTAGACCAGTCTACAGCATTCGATAGGGCTGACCATCAGTATCTGGTGGGGGTCAGACTGGGCTCAACTTTCCATAGCTGGATCAATGCTATGTATAGCAACATCGAATCAGTCGTCCAGGTGAACGGTCTCTTCTCAAAGCCATTCACAATCAAGCATTAAATTCGCCAGGGCTGCCCCTGTTGCTGCTTCTGTATGTATTGGCCCTTGAGCCACTGCTGCGGAGGTTGCGGACTGCGGGGGGGGGGGGGGGGGGCGCTTATGGTAAGGGAGCAACAGCATATGTGGATGATGTCACCATTCTCGTGTCTGATGAAGGGCAGCGACCTCGTGAAGAAGACCCCATTAAAAGAAATATGAAGCAGTGGCAGGGTCAAAAGTTAACCAGCCTAAATCAGTCGGCTTGCCACTTGGCACCTGCAGGGGCAGGTCAATGCCTCCCAACAGCATTGTTTGACGAAAGGCCCACTTAAACTGCTCAGGGTCTGCTTTGGAAACAGGTAAATCACATTCTTCTGCATTGCAATTTCAGTTGATTCCAATACATTTGCCGTGACATATCCACTGGTTTTACCAGACTCTTTTAGTGCCAGAGAAACAGAGTAACCCATGAATGTATGTCCTGGCCAAACAAAATGATTGCTAATACACACTGCTGGCATGTTCCAAAGCCCTGTCGGTGGGAATTGTGCCACCGACGGAGGAAGTTGTAACCTCGAACAAATGGAGGAACAATATTTGGTTTTCTCCAGAAGGTGAGAGGAGGCGTTGGGAGAGCCTTTTTACAGGGCTTGTCAAGGGAGGAGACATAGCCTGAATGGACTCCTTCCCTGAGGATATATTGTGCTTCCGATCGTGGCACTGTTGGAGTGCTAAGTGGCGCTTTGGGTTGGAAGATTGTAAGAAGATGAGTGCCTCATACTGAAGGGGCATGTGGCCCATGAGAAGAGTTGTAAGAGGCAGGTGCTTCATTTTAAGGACATGGTGTCGTCTGCAGTAAGAGGCTTAGTACCTCATTGTAAAGAGCTTGAGTCCAATAAGAAACTGTGCTAAGAGGTTTATTGCCTCAAATATGTAAATTATAAAAGAACAATGTTTTAGAGAAGCAGAGTTCGGTGGGTGACTTCTGCCTTCTCCCATTAATATCAACATGTTCATCATTCATCTCATCAATGTCTTTGTCCAGCCCGCAGCTACTCCATCTATGTACGGCTTTCATAGCCAATATAATGAAATAAAGTAGCTCATTTTCATTATCATTCATTTTTATCATAAGTTTTTTTTTTTTTCTAATTGTTATATGTCCCCACTGGCCCCCTTGTGGGTAATAAAGAAATCACTCTTCATTCGTTAAGTCCTTGTTATATAGGACCTTATAAAATATCTTGAAGAACAGAAAAGACAATCATATTAGATGCTGAAGGAAAACCAGAAACAGAAAATGTGGATAGAGTCAAGGAGGCTTTCGTCAAATCCATCCGGAATTCAAGAACATGAAAATATAATTGTAAAAAGAAACCAAAAACATGTGATCTCAATATGAAATTAAAACAATAGCATCGAGGCTATCAAATGGACAGGCCACAAACGCAAGAATGAAAGAAACCAAGCTACTGCGTCAGATTTTATCTGGTGACCACTGTGTGGCCATCCATGCCACTGATACAAGGATCAGCTGAGGCAAAGCCTAAAACTGACCGACATCAATCCCAAAGCCTGGGACATTGAAGCTGAGGAAAGGCTGTGGTGGTACCAACTGCCCTACAGAAACAGATATTACGTGAATTTCATAGTGGACACCTGGGAATGTCGAGAATGAAAGCTTTGACAAGGAGTTACGCGTCTTGGCCGACACTGGACAAGGACATTGAAAATTTGGTAATAATCTTGTAGAGGTTGTGTGCCAGCAGCCAAGGCACCACAAATACCAATCATGGCCTGAGTCCATTGTCCAGAGTACATATAGACTACACTGGACCAGTGAATGGCGCCTACTACATTGTTGATAGCCTTACCATGTGGCCGGAAGTATGTAGGTGCAGTCAACCTACCGCGAAGGTAGCAAAGTTCCTGCATGAACTTTTTTGCTCAGTACTATGTTCCAGACACCACAGTACCGGACAATGGAACATAATTTACAGGATGAGTTCAAGAAATTGTATAAAATGCATGCAATCAAGCACATGTTTACTCCGCCCTACCACCCAGGGTCAAATGGGCAAGCAGAATGATTTGTAGATACTTTGAAGCAAGTGCTAGAGAGAAAAAAAAATTAGGCAATGACGTAATGCTAAATAAATTCTAAATATCAGTTCAGGCAAGTCGCCTGCAGATCTAATGTTCGATTGAAAAATTAAATTGATCTTTGAAAAAACGTACAGAGTAAACAAAAAACATTTGCAGAGACAAAGTCCATTTCAAAGTATACAAGAATGGTAAACAGAGGTGGCAGGATTAAAAGTATTGGTAACATGTAAATTACTTTCATTTTTGTAGTACTATCCCTTGTCACATTTTTTTATAACAGTAACCAAAAATATACTACAGTCTCTACAAGCCCAAACATCACACAATATGGTAATTTATATAAATAGAATTATACAAAAAAAAAAGTCTGAAGTTCTAAAATAACTAAAACATAAAATAAAATAAAAAATTTCAACACCTCGCAGGATATATATATATATATAGTTAGTCAGCTAACTAGCTAGTTAGTTCTAGCTAACTAGCTAGTTAGTTCTAGCTAACTAACTAGCTAGCTAGCTAGCTAACTAACTAGCTAGCTAGCTAGCTAGCTAACTAGTCATAGCTAGCTAGCTAGCTAACTAGTCATAGCTAGCTAGCTAGCTAACTAACCATAGCTAGCTAGCTAACTAACCATAGCTAGCTAGCTAGCTAACTAATCATAGCTAGCTAACTAGCTAACTAATCATAGCTAGCTAACTAGCTAACTAATCATAGCTAGCTAACTAACTAACTAATCATAGCTAGCTAACTAACTAACTAACTAACTAACTAGCTAGCTAGCTAGCTATGATTGGTTAGCTAGCTAGCTAACTAATCATAGCTAGCTAACTAATCATAGCTAGCTAGCTAGCTAACTAATCATAGCTAACTAACTAGCTAGCTAGCTAACTAACTAATCATAGCTAACTAACTAGCTAGCTAGCTAACTAACTAATCATAGCTAACTAACTAGCTAGCTAGCTAACTAACTAATCATAGCTAACTAACTAGCTAGCTAGCTAACTAACTAATCATAGCTAACTAACTATCTAGCTAGCTAACTAACTAATCATAGCTAACTAACTATCTAGCTAGCTAACTAACTAATCATAACTAACTAACTAACTAACTAACTAACTAACTAACTAACTAACTAACTAACTAACTAACTAACTAACTAACTAACTAACTAACTAACTAACTAACTAACTAACTAACTAACTAACTAACTAACTAACTAACTAACTAACTAACTAACTAACTAACTAACTAACTAACTAACTAACTAACTAACTAACTAACTAACTAACTAACTAACTAACTAACTAACTAACTAACTAACTAACTAACTAACTAACTAACTAACTAACTAACTAACTAACTAACTAACTAACTAACTAACTAACTAACTAACTAACTAACTAACTAACTAACTAACTAACTAACTAACTAACTAACTAACTAACTAACTAACTAACTAACTAACTAACTAACTAACTAACTAACTAACTAACTAACTAACTAACTAACTAACTAACTAACTAACTAACTAACTAACTAACTAACTAACTAACTAACTAACTAACTAACTAACTAACTAACTAACTAACTAACTAACTAACTAACTAACTAACTAACTAACTAACTAGCTAGCTAGCTAGCTAGCTAGCTAGCTAGCTAACTAACTAACTAACTAACTAACTAACTAACTAACTAACTAGCTAGCTAGCCAACCAACCAACTAACTAACTAACTAACTAACTAACTAACTAACCAACCAACCAACCAACCAACCAACCAACCAACCAACCAACCAACCAAGTTAGTTAGTTAGTGTGTGTGTGTGTGTGTGTGTGTGTGTGTGTGTGAGGAAAAGATAATTGTGCTATGAAAACAATTTATCATTTACATAACTCTGAAATCTATGCAAAAATTCCAGCAATGGCCTTTTCATTCCTGCTGGGATCGATACCATTTAAGTCTAATTTGAGGATCCACAGAGGTTTATGGGGGTGGGACTTGCATAATTGTACAAGATATTTGCAGAACACAAATTCATAAAAATTTTCAACACCAAAAAAATTTTCTAGATTATCAAACTTTATGTGATGTCATTCGGCCCATAATTACTAACAGGCCATGCGCATATACGCAAGTTTTAAAAACATTTTGAAATTAGGGTGAATGATGGTGGTCTTGGTACTAGTGGGTGGGGGAGACACCCCATACAAAGTCACCATCATCAATTAACCCCCATGAGCAGCACTGCAAATCAATCTCCAATGCTTCTTCATGCCTGTCTACTCATTCACTCTCACTCCTTGTACATAACCACACGTGTGTGTGTGTGTATATATCTATATCTATATACATATATATATATATATATACACACACACACATATATATGAGTTTTTTTTTTCAGTTTCCATCCAGCAAATCCACTCTGAAAGTTTTGGTCAGCCCATGTGGTTGTGAAGCAAACTTCTTAACCACAGAGCCACTCATGCAGACAAGGACAAAATAGATACAGGACTCAAAAAATAACACAAATATCATGAGACAAAATCGTCCTGAATCTCTAAAAATATTAGCAGCCATTGCAGGTCTCTGCAGTCAACTCGGAATTTCCTTTGAGAACAAGTGTGGACACACCAGCTATGGAGATGAGCACTCGTTTGAGTTTGGTCTGACCAATAGCACATTTCTCGGAGGCTCTCAACAAGCTATGAATCTGCAAAGGAAATTCAGTGAAGTGGCTTAAAATATTACAAACCAACAAAAGAAAAAAAGAAACTCTACACCATTTTGATTCCAACATATCTGATCAAACTGATCTTTGTTCTACAATACTAACTTCCTATTTCACAGTGATTTAAAGTTTAACAGAGGGGGCGGGGGTACAACCACACCAATATTCACAATCAGTTATAAAGATTCATAAAATGTGAGACTTTTTTTTTTTATATATATATATATCAGGTTTTTAAATAGAAACTTACCTTCTAACATTTCTGCTGTGTGGAAATGAAACAACAACAACAAAAAATAATAAAGCTTTGGATGTTTTTTTTTTTTTTTAAATAAGTGAGTAAAATACCATATCAAAGCATTTTCAATGTTAGTAAAGAAAGAGAAGTCAATAAAACTTGACATTCAGAAAGAAAACGAATTGCAAATTGCAATAACATACTACCATACCTGAACGAGCTGGGAAATTTCATCGGAGACCTCCACTTGAGTTGCTTCTGGCCGAAACATTTTGTTTCATTTTCTTCTGGACATCTCAGCAACTGATGTTGACAAACTGTGTATTAGAAATATTGATCTTACTTAAGTTTCTGTGTAAAGGTAGTATGGGTGGTCTTTCAAAGGTTTCCTATAAGAAACATGGTGACTACAAATGGTAAAGGAAGGAGTAATAGAAACAGGACACATGGATTACTGTTAACCACTAATTCAGTCTCTGCAAATAGCCGGACTGGAAGCCAGTGGTTGTTGTTGAAACTAACAGCAAGTAAAGTAATCTCTTGAGGCTCTAGAGTTCTAGTCGTTGGAGACATCTACATAGCCAGAAACAGCTACCAAATCACGCACATATCATAGACACCTGTCTTCCACAGCGAGAAATAGCAGCCAAATCCCGTGCAGATTCTAGGCATCTGTCTTCCACAGCGAGAAATAGCAGCCAAATCCCGTGCTGATCATAGACACCTGTCTTCCACAGCGAGAAATAGCAGCCAAATCCCACAGAGATCATAGACACCTGTCTTTCACAGCGAGAAATAGCAGCCAAATCCAGCGCAGATCAAGAACATCTCTTGAGGCGCCAATAAGCGAAAGTCACCAGAATTAAAAACACTGAACCATTTCATTGTTTAGTACTTAGGCAATGCGTATGCGTACCTCTTCTGAAATAGTTAGTGAAGTCAAATTATCTCTCTTCTTTTATCAGCTGTTGTCGTGTCGTTTTCAGGTAGAAAGGGACAACAGGGTAACCACATAATTAGGAGATGAAAATGAGAGGGGTTAAGTGTTATACAGGAAAAAGGGGTGGGAAAAAGTGAAGTTTAATGGGTCTGACTGAGTTAAGGGCACCTGTGAACTTGATAGGAAGAACGGGGATTCCTTCAATAAAATACAAATAATATATAAGTATATGCATAATAACAACAAATGGAGCAAAAAAAAGAAAGGGTAGCTGGAATTATCACTTGTTTTTCATAAGGGAGAACATAATAAAACATTAAGTAGCAAGACAAAAACGAAATTGTGGGGTAACTTACGAGCTAAGATGTTACATGGTCAGTCCTTACATATAAGTTTCGAAGCAAGTGAGGGCCATTTCACAAAAAAAGCACTCACCGAAGTTCGTTGTAAATAAACAAGTCCGCCATATCTATCAATGACATTCTACTTCGACAGTCTCACAAGACAACAATGAAACAAGGAACTCAGACGAACATATCCAACAGTCCATATAACACTTATATATTAGTATCCTTATGTTAGCGTTAATCAGTGTAAAACCGAAGTATAGGGTGTTAGCTGAGAAATAATAATAATAATAATAATAACAAAACACATGCTCATAAGAAGAAGGTCAGATCTATGGCTAAGCAGTTGGTGATGCGAGGTAGCCTTAGCTGTAAATACTGGGAAGGAAAAAATTAATCAACTATAGAAGGGGAATAGGCAAGTATATGCACATATATATGCATATATATATGTACATACCCTCATCTATCTGTATATATATATAGATGAATATCTGGGTACTGGACGTTGCAAACAAAACAATATAACTGGACGACTTCGGTTATTTCTGTGTCAAGTGAGATTTAACGAAATGGGAGGAGGGGTAAGAATAAATTAAAGGGTTGGGTGTCTCGTCCTGTTTTGTTTTTGTGTATTTATGGATTGTGTAAAATCCGCAAAACATTCTTCGAGTTTAAATTAGACAATATAATAATTACTGCCTTAACGCATTTTATGAAATTCATAAAAGCATTGTCTCTGTTGTATCAACTAAACTCGAACAGATGCACTGAAAATAGATGCATTTGATGCATAAAACTTCGATTGTTTTCTGCATTTTACATACACACCTGAAGCAGGTGAGAATAAATTTGTAAGGCTTTTTTTTTTTCTTCTAGTTTAAAATGAGACATTGCTGGCATGATTTCGTTATATCTATAACGCATAGATACATAAAAACAGACACAAACCGAAGTCGTCGTTGAAAAATGATGAAAGAAATAAAACAAATGAAAAGATGATAGGAAGCTGAGGCAAGGGCGAGGTTTTGGTAGATTAAATGAACTCTGAAGAAGAGACTCTTGGAAATCTTCATTTAAAATGCCAGAATGTATTCTTGTTTTGTTTTTGTTTTTCAGTATAAGTTATATACGGATTATAAACACTCCTCTGCTTCTCACAAAAGCGTGTGTGTTGTGGTATGAAGGGGAAATTAAGGAACAGGAGGGTTGACATTAAAAAAACAAGGAGAAATGAGCTTTTCTTCTTACCTGTCGACAATCTGGAGGGGAAGGTTTTCTTCTCTTCGTGGCAAACACGTTCGGTTTCTATGACATCCAGTTGCCCTCTGACCTCTTCCGCTCACCATTACGCATGCTCTGATCCTCATTTCCGTAACAGACACCTGACAGAACCAAAATATTCTCTCACTTACGCCTTAATTACAACTTCTGCTCAAATATTTCGTGTTTACATTTGCTGTCTCTGATAATTTTTTAGCTATGAGCGATTAGATTAACATTTCCCCTGTTAATGAATAAACCATTGGAATAAGAGATCCCTTACTTGAGCAATAGGTAAGGGTTAAAGACATGAATAGGATCTTGAAGTAAATAAAAAAAATCATCAAATATATATACATCGCACCCATGCTAGCATGGAAAACAGATATAAAAATTATTGCCATACATATGTACGTCTATGGATATGTATACATGTGTGTGTGTGTGTGTGTGTGAAGGTATGGAGCCTAGTGGTTAGGGTGTTGCACTCACAGTGGCTAGATTGTGGGTTCAATTCCCATACTGAGCAGTACATTGTATTCTTGAGCAAAACACCTCATTTCATATTGCTGCAGTCCACTCAATTGTAAATAGATTTCCCTACAATGGACTATCTTTCTGATCAGGGGGAACAGACATTAGCCTGCTTGCATAGCCAGTAGGGTGCACGTTCTTGCGGCAAAAGGTACGTTCTTGCGACGCCGGACACATTCTTGCGGCATCGGGCAATGTGGGGCCAGGCACGGTTTTGCAACACCAGGTACGTTCTTGCGACGCCGGGCACGTTTTTGCCGCGCCGGACACGAACGTGTCTAGGGCTGCAAGAACGTGCCTGGCTCCGCAAATACGTGTTTAGGGCCGTATGTACGTGCCTGGGGCCATAACTACGTGCTTGGGGCCGCACGAACGAGCCCGGATCCGTAAGTACGTGACTGGTGCGGCAGAAACACGCTCGGGAACGTTAATATGTACCCGGCGCCGATGGAACATGCCCAGCGCCGTTAAAACGTGCCTGGAACCGCAAGAACGTGCACAGGGTAACAAGAACGTGCCTGGGGATGCAAGAACGTGATCGCAGCAGTAACTACCTGGGGCTGCAAGTAAGTGACAGGGGCCGTATGTACGTACGTCTGTCCTGCGCCAAAAGAACGTGCCTGGTTCCGAAAGAACGGGCCTGGGGCCGCAAGAACGTATCTGGCGTCGCAAGAACGTGCCTGGCACCACAAGAGCGTGCATAGAGCCGCAAGAAAGTTCCTGCTACGCCGGGCACGTGCTTGCGTCGCCGTGCACGGTCTTGCGGCTCCGGGCACGTTCTTGCCGTGCCGGACACGTACTTACTGCCCCGGATTCGTACTTACGGCCCCAGGCACGTACAGACGGCCCCAGGTAGTGACTGCCCCGAACACATTTCTTGCGTCTCTAAGCATCTTCTGGCAGCAGCCCTATACACGTTCTTGCGTCTCTAAGCAGCTTCTGGCAGCAGCCCTAGACACGTTCTTGCGGCGCCAGGCACGTTCTTGCATCGCTGGGCACGTACTCACGGCCCTGAGCACATACTTACAGCCCCGGGTACATATTTGCTGCTCCAGGCACATACTTACGGTCCCGGGCACGAAATTACGGCCCAAAGAACGTGCATATGGTCCCAGGCAATTACTAGCGGCCCTAGGCACGTAGTTACTGCCCCGAACACTGGCCATAAAGTCGGGGACCAGAAATTCAACACTGGCCATAAAGTCGGGGAGGAATAATTGCACACTGGCCATATAGACGGGGACCACAAATAGCACACAGGCCATAAAGTCGGGGACGAATAATTGCACACTGGCCATAGAGACGGGGACCAAATATTGAATACTGGCCATAAGGACGGGGACCAAAAACCGGACACTGGCCATAAAGTCGGGGACCAATATTTGCACGCTGGCCATAAAGACGGGGACCAAAAATTGAACACTGGCCATAAAGTCTGGGACCAAAAATTGTACACTGGCCATGAAGTCGGGGACCAAATATTGAACACTGGCCATAAAGTCGGGGACCAATATTTGCACGCTGGCCATAAAGACGGGGACCAAAAATTGAACACTGGCCATAAAGTCTGGGACCAAAAATTGTACACTGGCCATGAAGTCGGGGACCAAATATTGAACACTGGCCATAAAGTCGGGGACCAAAAATCGCACACTGGCCATAAAGACGGGGACCAAAAATTGAACACTGGCCATAAAGTCGGGGAACAAAAATCGCACACTGGCTATAAAGTCGGGGACTATAAATTCAAAACTGGCCATAAAGACGGGGACCAGAAATTCAACACTGGCCATAATGTCGGGTACCAAAAATTGAACACTGGCCATAAAGTCGGGGTCGAATAATTGGACACAGGCTATAAAGACGGAGACCACAAGTCGCACACTGGCCCTGATTTCGGGGACGAATAATTGCACACTGGCCATAAAGTTGGGGACCAAAAACTGAACACTGGCCATAAAGTCGGGCACCAAAAACTGAACACTGACCATAAGGACGGGGACCAAAAATCGCACCGTGGCCATAAAGACGGGGACCGAAAATTGAGCACTTGCTATAAAGTCGGGGACCTAAAATTGAACACTGGTCATAAAGTCGGGGACCAAAAATCGCACACCGGCCATAAAGTCGGGGACCAAAAATTGCACACCGGCCATAAAGACGGGGACCGAACATTGTACACTGGCCATAAAGTCGGGGAACAAAATTCGCACACTGGCCATAAAGTCGGGGATGAATAATTGCACACTGGCCATAAAGACGGGGACCAAATATTGAATACTGGCCATAAAGTCGGGGACCTATAATTGAACACTGGCTATAAAATGGGGGACCAAAAATCACACACGGGCCATAAAGACGGGGACCAAAAACCGGACACTGGCCATAAAGTCGTGGTCCAATATTTGCACACTTGCCATAAAGACGGGGACCGAAAATTGAACACTGGCCATAAAGTCGGGGACCAAAAATTGTACACTGGCCATGAAGTCGGGGACCAAAAATTCAACACTGGCCATAAAGATGGGGACGAAAAATTGAACACTGGCCATAAATTCGGGGACCAAAAATCGCACAGTCGCCATAAAGACGGGGACCAAAATTTCACACCGGCCATAAAGACGGGGACCGAACATTCTACACTGGCCATAAAGTCGGCGAACAAAATTCGCACACTGGCCATAAAGTCGGGGACCAGAAATTCAGCACTGGCCATAAAGTCGGGGACGAATAATTGCACACTGGCCATAAAGACGGGGACCAAATATTGAATACTGGCCATAAAGTCGGGGACCTATAATTGAACACTGGCCATAAAATGGGGGACCAAAATTCGCGCACGGGCCATAAAGTCGGTGACCAAATATTCCACACTGGCCATAAAGTCGGTGACTAAATATTCCACACTGGCCATAAAGACGGGGACCAAAAACCGGACACTGGCCATAAAGTCGTGGTCCAATATTTGCACACTTGCCATAAAGACGGGGACCAAAAATTGTACACTGGCCATGAAGTCGGGAACCAAAAGTCGAAAACTGGTCATAAAGACGGGGACGAAAAATCGCACACTGGCCATAAAGTCGGGGACCAAAGATGTACACTGGCCATGAAGTCGGGGACCAAAAATTCAACACTGGCCATAAAGACGGGGACGAAAAATTGAACACTGGCCATAAAGTCGGGGAACAAAATTCGCACACTGGCCATAAAGTCGGGGACCACAAATCGCACACTGGCCATAAAGACGGGGACCACAACTCGCAGACTGGCGGTAAAGTCGGGGACGAATAATTGCACACTGGCCATGAAGTCGGGGATCAATAATTAAATACTGGCCATGAAGTCGGGGACGAATAATTGCACACTGGCCATGAAGTCGGGGACCAAAAATTGTACACTGCCCATGAAGTCGGGCACCAAAGCTTGCACACTGGCCATAAAGTCGGGGACGAATAATTGCACACTGGCCATAAAAACGGGGACGAAAAATTGTACACTGGCCATGAAGTCGGGGACGAATAATTGCACACTGGCCATGAAATCGGGGACGAAAAATTGTACACTGGCCATGAAGTCGGGGACCAATAATTGCACACTGGCCATAAAGACGGGGACCAAATATTGAACACTGGCCATAAAGTCGGGGACCTATAATTGAACACTGGCCATAAAATGGGGGACCAAAAATCGCACACTGGCCATAAAGTCTGGGACCAAATATTGCACACTGGCCATAAAGACGGGGGACCAAAAATTGAACACTGGCTATAAAGTCGGGGACGAAAAATTGTACTCTGGCCATAAAGTCGGGGACCAAAGATTGAGCACTGGCCATAAAGACGGGGAAGAAAAATTGTACTCTGGCCATGAAGTCGGGGGACCAAAAATCGCACACTGGCCAGAAAGTCGGGGACCAAAAACTGAACACTGGCCATAAAGTCGGGGACCAAAATTCGCACAATGGCTATAAAGTCGGGGACGAAAAATTGTACTCTGGCCATAAAGTCGGGGACCAAAGATTGAACACTGGCCATAAAGACGGGGACGAATAATTGCACCCTAGCCATAAAGACGGGGACCAAAAATTGAACACTTGCCATAAAGTCGGGGACCAAAAATCGCACACTGGCCATAAAGACGGGGGACCAAAAATTGAACACTGGCTATAAAGTCAGGGACCAAAAATCGCGCATTGGCCATTAAGTCGGGGACGAATAATTGCACACTAGCCATAAAGGCGGGGACCAAAGATCGCATAATTGCCATGAATTTGGGGACGAATAATTGCACACTGGCCATAAAGTCGGTGACCAAAAATTGAACAATGGCCATAAAGTGGGGGACCAAAAATTGCACACTGGCCATATAGTCGGGGACCAAAAATCGCACACTGGCCATAAAGTCGGGAACGAATAATTGCACACTAGCCATAAAGACGGGGGACCAAAAATTGTACACTGGCCATAAAGTCGGGGACCAAATATCGCACACTGGCCATAGAGTCGGGGACCAAAAATCACACACTGGCCATAGAGTCGGGGACCAAAAATCGCACACTGGCCATAAAGTCGGGGACCCCGACTTTATGGCCTGTGTTCAATTTTTGGTCCCCGACTTAATGGCTAGTGTTCCATTTCTGGTCCCCGACTTTATGACCAATGTTCAATTTTTGGTCCCCTACTTTATGGCCAATGTGCAAATGTTTGGATCCCAAATTTATGTCCAGTAAGCAAATGTTTAGTACCCGACTTTATGACCAGTGTTCAATTTTTGGTCCCTGTCTTTATGGCCAAGTGCAAATGTTTGGATCCCGACTTTAAGACCAGTAAGCAAATGTTTAGTTCCCGACTTCATGGCCAGTATTCAATTTTTGGTCCCCGACTTTATGGTCAGTGTGCAGTTTTTGGTCCCCTACTTTATGGCTAGTGATCAGATTTTGGACCCCAACTTTATGGCCAGTGTTCAATATTTGGTCCCCGACTTTATGGCCAGTGTTCAAGTTTTGGTCCCTGACTTTATGGCCTGTGTTCAATTTTTGGTCCCCGACTTAATGGCTAGTGTTCCATTTCTGGTCCCCGACTTTATGACCAATGTTCAATTTTTGGTCCCCTACTTTATGGCCAATGTGCAAATGTTTGGATCCCAAATTTATGTCCAGTAAGCAAATGTTTAGTACCCGACTTTATGACCAGTGTTCAATTTTTGGTCCCTGTCTTTATGGCCAAGTGCAAATGTTTGGATCCCGACTTTAAGACCAGTAAGCAAATGTTTAGTTCCCGACTTCATGGCCAGTATTCAATTTTTGGTCCCCGACTTTATGGTCAGTGTGCAGTTTTTGGTCCCCTACTTTATGGCTAGTGATCAGATTTTGGACCCCAACTTTATGGCCAGTGTTCAATATTTGGTCCCCGACTTTATGGCCAGTGTTCAAGTTTTGGTCCCTGACTTTATGGCCAGTGTTCAATTTTTGGTCCCCGACTTTATGGCCAGTGTTCAACTTTTCGTCCCCGTCTTTATGGCCAGTGTTCAATATGTGGTCCCCGACTTTATGGCCGCTGTGCAAATGTTTGGTCCCGACTTTATGGCCAGTGATCAGTTTTTGGACCCCGATTTTATGGCCAGTGTTCAATTTTTGGTTTCTGACTTTATGGCCAGTGTTCAGTTTTTCGTCCCCGACTTTATGGCCAGTGTTCAATTTTTGGTCCCCGACTTTATGACCAGAGATCATTTTTGGTCCCCGACTTTATGGCCTGTGTTTTATTTTTGGTCCCTGACTTTGTGGCCAGTGTGCAAATGTTTGGACCCCGATTAAATGACCAGCGTGCAAATGTTTGGATCTCGATTTTATGGCAAGTGTTCAATTATTGGTCCCTGACTTTATGGCCAGTATTCAAATTTTGGTCCCTGACTTTGTTCAGCTTTCAATTTTTGTTCCCCGACTTCATGGCCACTGTTTAATTTTTGGTCACTTACTTTATCGCCAGTGATCAATTTGTGGTCCCCGACTTTATGGCCAGCGTTCAATTTTTGATCTCCGACTTTATGGCCAGTGTGCAAATGTTTGAACCCCGATTAAATGGCCAATGTGCAAATGTTTGGACCTCGATTTTATGACAAGTTTTCAATTATTGGTCCCCGACTTTATGGCCAGTGTGCAACTTTTGATCCCCGACTTTATGGCCACCATTCAATTTTTGTTGCCCGACTTTACGGCCACTGTTTAACTTTTGGTAACCGACTTTATGGCCAGTGTTCAATTTTTGGTCCCCGACTTTATAGCCAGGGTTTAGTTTTTGGTCCCTGACTTTATGGCCAGTGTTCAATTTGTGGTCCCCGACTTTATGGCAGGCGTTCAATTTTTTGTCCCCGACTTTATGGCCAGTGTTCAATTTTTGTTCACCGAATTATTGGCCACTGTGCAAATATTTGGACCCCGACTTTATGGACAGTGTGCAAATTTTTGACCCTCAACTTTATGGCCAGTATTCAATTTGTTGTCCCTGACTTTATGGCCAGTGTGCAATTTTTGTTCCCCGACTTTATGGCCACTGTGCAAATGTATTGAACCCGACTTTATGGCCAGCGTGCAAATGTTTGGACTCCGAGTTTATGGGTAGTGATCATTTTTGGTCCCCCACTTAATGGCCAGTGTTTAATTTTTGGTCCGTGACTTTATGGCCAGCGATCAATTTTTAGTCCTTGACTTTATGGCCAGGGTTCAATTTTGGTCCCTGACTTTATGGCCACTGGGCAAATGTATTTTACCCGACTTTATGGCCAGTGTGTAATAGTTTGGACCACGAATGTATGGCCAGTGTGTAAATATTTTGTCCCGGACTTTATGACCAGTGTCGAAATTTTTGGTCTCCGGCTTTTTGGCCAATGTGTAAATGTGTCCGCCCCGACTTTAAGGCCTGTGTGTAAATTTTTGGACCCCGACTTTATGGCCAATGTGCAAATATTTGGTCCCCGACTTTATGTTCAGTGTGCAAATGTTTTGTCCCCGACTTTATGGCCAATGTTCAATTTTTGGTCCCCGACTTTATGGCCATTATTCAATTTTAAGTCCTCGGCTTTATGGCCATTGTTCAATTTTTTGTTCCTGACTTTATGGCCACTGCGCAAATGTTTGGACCCCGAATTTATGGCCAGTGTGCAAATATTTTGTCCCCGACTTTATGGCCAGTGTCGAAATGTTTGGACCCTGATTTTATGGCCAATGTGCTAATGTTTGGTCCCTGACTTTATGACTAGTGTGTAAATGTTTTGACCCCGACTTTATGGCCAGCGTGCAAATGTTTGGACCCCGATTAAAAGACCAGTGTTCAATTATTGGACCCCGACCTTATGGACATTGTTTTATTTTTGGTCCCCGATTTAATGGCCAGCTTTCAATTTTTGGTCCCCGACTTCATGGCCAGTGTTCAATGTTTGGTCCCCGACTTTATGGCCAATGTGTAAATGATTGTCTCTGACTTTATGGCCAAACCTTTAAACATTGGCCATAGAGAAGGGGTGCAAACTTTTGCACATTGGCGACAAATTTAGGGTCCAAACATATAAACGGTGGCCATACAGTCGGGATCCTCACATATATACAGTGGCCATACAGTCGAGCTCCAAACATTTAAACAGTGGCCATAAAGTCGGGGTCCAAACATTTTCACTGGCCGTAAAACGGGGTCCAAACATTTACACAGTGTCCATAAAGTCGGAGTCCAGACATTTGCACAGTGGCCATAAATTCGGTGTCCAAATATTTACACAATGGTCACAAAGTCGATGTCCAAACATTTACACAGTGATCACAAAGTCGGCGTCCAAACATATATACCGTGGTCATAAAATCGCGGTCTAAACATTTTCACAGTGGCCATAAAGTCGCTGTCCAGACATTTAGACAGTGGCCATAATGTCGGAGTCCAAACATTTAAACGGAGCCCATAAAGTTGGGGTCCAAATATTTATACAGTGGCCATAAATTCGGGGTGCAGACATTTAGACAGTGGCCAGAATGTCGGGGTCCAAACATTAACACAGTGGCCATAATGTCGGAGGCCAAACATTTAAACGGAGCCCATAAAGTTGGGGTCCAAATATTTATACAGTGGCCATAAATTCGGGGTCCAGACATTTAGACAGTGGTCAGAATGTCGGGGTCCAAACATTAACACAGTGGCCATAATGTCGGAGGCCAAACATTTAAACGGAGCCCATAAAGTTGGGGTCCAAATATTTATACAGTGGCCATAAATTCGGGGTCCAGACATTTAGACAGTGGCCAGAATGTCGGGGTCCAAACATTAACACAGTGGCCATAATGTCGGAGGCCAAACATTTAAACGGAGCCCATAAAGTTGGGGTCCAAATATTTATACAGTGGCCATAAATTCGGGGTCCAGACATTTAGACAGTGGCCATAATGTCGGAGTCCAAACATTTAAACGGAGCCCATAAAGTTGGGGTCCAAATATTTATACAGTGGCCATAAATTTGGGGTGCAGACATTTAGACAGTGGCCAGAATGTCGGGGTCCAAACATTAACACAGTGGCCATAATGTCGGAGGCCAAACATTTAAACGGAGCCCATAAAGTTGGGGTCCAAATATTTATACAGTGGCCATAAATTCGGGGTCCAGACATTTAGACAGTGGCCAGAATGTCGGGGTCCAAACATTAACACAGTGGCCATAATGTCGGAGGCCAAACATTTAAACGGAGCCCATAAAGTTGGGGTCCGAATATTTATACAGTGGCCATAAATTCGGGGTGCAGACATTTAGACAGTGGCCAGAATGTCGGGGTCCAAACATTAACACAGTGGCCATAATGTCGGAGGCCAAACATTTAAACGGAGCCCATAAAGTTGGGGTCCAAATATTTATACAGTGGCCATAAATTCGGGGTCCAGACATTTAGACAGTGGCCATAATGTCGGAGGCCAAACATTTGCACAGTGGCCATAAATTCGGTGTCCAAATATTTACACAATGGTCACAAAGTCGATG
>NW_028315504.1:0-27628 GCF_046866305.1 Octopus bimaculoides
TTACGGGAACGTAAACACAACAGCATTGGTTGTCAAGTGATGTTGGGAGAGACAAACACAGACACACAAACATATACACACACATACATGTATACGATGGATTCCTTTCAGTTTCAGTCTACCAAATCCACTCACAAGGCTTTGGTCAGCCCGAGGCTATAGTTGGAGACACTTGCCCAAGGTGCCACGCAGTGGGACTGAACCCAGGACCATATGGTTCGTAAGCAAGCTACTTACCACACAGCCACTCCTATGCCTATGTGTGTATATATATATATATATATATATATATATATATATATATATATATATATATATATATATTTCCCTGTCTCTTATGGTTTCTCTATTTTTCCTGTACTTTTTCATTCTTTTTTTTGCCTTTTACTTTTTGTCATATGCATTCTTTCCTTTTTCTCTCACTTTTAATTTATTTTCTTTCTTACCATCTTTGCCTCTTTATTGACCACATCTTACTTCATCACATCTGACTCTCCTTTTCTATTTCTCTCTCATTTTCTATATGTTACTTTCCTCATCTCCTAATCTTTCAATTTTCCTTATCTCTCGTTCTTCCTTTTTTCTTTGTAAAACCATATGTTCTACCATTCCACTAGCATTTACAAAATCATCTGTCTTTCTTTTACTTTATAAAGAGATTTCAATTAAAAATCACCTTGTTTTCCATTTTCAACTTACATTTGATATGTTGCCAATTGATTGTAAAAGGGAAAGCTACATTTTGTTGTAATCATAATTTGAACTTGTACATATAAAAGTTCACCTCCCTTTCAGATTAATTACAATCAGGAATCATGTTATTTTTCAACAGCTGGCACATCATACCAACATGATCTGCAGCACTACAGAAGTCAAGTTTTGTGATCTAAATTTAAATTACAGTTATAACCAACACTTTTAACTTCCAATCAATAGTTAGTTACTTTACCCTTACTCTGATTCTGCCCTTTTCTTATGCCTTGTAGTCATTTCAACTTGTTTGATATTTTTGGTTTTAATCAAAAGAAACATCTTTATATTATTAGAACGTTTAAATATAAACAAACAGGGAAGAAGAAAGATAAGAAAAGAAAAGAAAGAAAAGGAAGTAAAAAGAGGCAGGGTAAAGCAGTGGACGATGGAGGTGGGGCAATGGCCACAAATCCCTGAACAAATGGTGTTATTTCTTTACTACCCACAAGGGACTACACACAGAGGGACAAACAAGGACAGACAAACGGATTAAGTCGATTATATCGACCCCACTGCGTAACTGGTACTTATTGAATCGATCCCGAAAGGATGAAAGGCAAAGACGACCTCGGCAGAATTTGAACTCAGAACGTAGTGGCAGACGAAATACCGCTAAGCATTTCGCCCGGCGTGCTACTGCTTCTGCCAGCTCACCGCTCTGAACAATTGGTGTGCACAGCCATGCCCCATGCTGGTAACTATAATGGTGTGGTCACCACCATAGGGTTCATTCCTCCAATGGGTCACCATTATCCCTCTTTTTTGCAGAGGAAATCGGTAGTATGGGTTCCTAGAACACCTGTCATCTCAACTGGCACAAACCCATATTTTATAACTTCCCTAAATATACTCCATTTCTGCATTCAGAGAACTATTTTCACATCAGTATTATATTTTTTCTAGCTCCACATTGACTATTGGAGATATTTACCTTATTTTAATATCTCTGTATTATTTACTAACTAGCATACCTGTATCATGAAAAATGCCAACAGTTTTATTAATTATAGAAAATAACATATCGGAACAATGAAAGAAACCATTTTTAAATGTCAGCGATCAAATAAATATATGTACATATATACAGAATTGAAGCACTTAAGGAATCAGATATGGTTGTAGAGTCTTGGTTGAAAATATCATTCACATATTCTTTTATCTTCAGCACTGGATGGATGGCAGTGTTATACTTGGTGAACAGGTTGATAAAGAGCTACTCACCACAAAATTGACTACAGTCAGGACCTCCTTCACCGAGTTCCGTACCTTGGACTTCAGTGACCTGTGGCTCTTGCTCTCTCAGAACCAAGTGATGTTGCTGAAAAGATCATCTTCCTCCTTCTCGTTGCTGCTGGTGCTGCTGTCCTCCTCATTGGTCTCCATTAGGATTGTCTCTAAGATGACCTCCATAGCATTTGTTATTCTGCTAACCTGGCTGTTATTATACTGCTCCAGCCAAAACAGGTGAAACTGGGGATGGAAGGCAGTAGCCAGCTGGCACTCTAGGTCTTCTAGGAGGAGCCCACACCTTTTCATGATGCCTGCCAGTATCACGTCTACCAGAGTACTGCAGTACAGGAGATGTTAGAATTTGGCCTCTTTCAACTTTATGACGGAAACCACTACAGTTGGCAGAAGGTTCCCAAGAGAGGCCTCATCCTCCCACTGGATTTTATCCCTGGCCTTGGTAACATTAGACATCACCCGGGCACACTCCGTCAGGAAGCTGACATCAGAATCAGCAAAGGTCTACAGCTTCAACTGTGTCATCACCCTGTGGATGGTTCCCTTTCTCCAGTAGGTTGTTGAGAACAACAACAGAGTTACAGGTAGAGTTCCATCTGGTACTGTTGGGGACCACCAACCTCCACTTCAACCCCTTCCAGAATGTTGTTAGCTACCACCATGCTGCAGCTCTGCAGATTCCACAACTACTGTGCCTTGGACATGGCCTTCCTGCAGGCCAACTTGAACAAAGTGCTGTCAAGGGCCTTGTCAGCATCCATGCTGGCTACCAAGTTGAAGATATGGGTTGCACACTTCATGTGCACCCCAGGCCACTAGAGTCGTGAAGGATTGCATCAATGGACATTTACTCAACTTTGTCCACATCCCCAGCCTCGGGATCTACATCCAGGTCCACATCCTCGATGCCCTCCACATCCGGATTGGCAGTATCCTCAGGAATGTCTGGCAAGAGTTCAACTTATGTACCAAAATGCAAGGATTTTGCTATAGTTTGTCATGGCCCTGGTCACCTTGTCTTACAGATGGAACTTGTAATGGGTATTCATCATGGCCTGGGTGAAAGCATCAAAGTGTGATGCCCTCTGAGTCAAGAACAGGCCAGGATGGCGTGTTGTCTCATGCAGGTTTTGGGGTCCAGCCAGTGCACCAAAATGTTAAATTGTTAAGAGACATAAATTGTAAAATTAAAAACTTAAAATTATATATATATATATATATATATATATTACGGAGATGTACTTGCATAGTAAGTGACCTGATCTGAGACTGTGTGCTGAAACAAAAACAATTGCAGCATGGAACATGTTTATAAGGCATTTAAAAACACACAAAAACTGTTATATTCACTTCAACATTTAAATTCAATTTATGAAAATATTTTCACTGCTTTGAAACCGTGACCTGTTCACTGAAAAGATTCTGTGCTGCATCTGTGTGTGTGTATGTATATATATATATATATATATATATATATATATATATATATATATATAGGACTATGAAAGAAACATCACACCGTAAAAGATTATTTGGTGATGGGGGAATAACTGAGATGGGAGATGGAATGAGGGTCAGAATTTGATAATTTCAGAACTTAAGGTTCGTTTATTCATTATTACATTAAATATTGCTGTTTTGGCTGTGCAGACTTAATCATCAGTGGAATATATAAATACCATATATTAGGAAGGAATTTCAACCATGTTTCGTGGTCTGCTACCACAACAGCTTCTTTATAGGATCCAGTTAGCTCAAGACATCATCAGGAGGAACCACGTCCGGTTTCGGCCCCTACTCCTCTACCGTTTTGACGTGGCGGGGCCCTTCCTTTCGGAGGTGTCTTCAGCTCTGGTGTTGGGTGCATGTCTTCTTTCTTCTATTCCCTGGCCTCTACAATGCAGCATCAACGAGTGTCAGCGTCCGACTGATCGTCATGTCAAGTTCCCCTTTTTATTTCATTTAGCTATTTTTCATTTTATTACATTAATTAAGAAAATAATTATTTGATAAATAATTAAATTAAATTAAATTAAGAAAATATGAAGTATGCCATGATAATAATTTAATAAACTTGTATAATTTTAATTTAGAAATATCTTGTAAGATAATTTCAACTGTTTATGGCTGGCCAAGATCATTCTGTCCAGGGTGCAGCGGGTCATCGACGTCTTGCTGAGGTCCAGTGTCTTGATCAGGCCAACCAAGGTGGGGGACTCCACTACATGCAGCAGTAGCATGTTGTTGACAAACAAGTCTACAATCTTTCTGTCCACCATAGACTGACGGACACCAGTGCCAGCAGTTTGGGCAAATGCCTTGGTGTGCTTTCTTTGCACATGGCTTTGATGACTGGCTACTGGCACTGCTACCAGAAGGTTGTCTGTGTTTCCCACAGGAAGATCCATCCTTGATCCCCTCCTCAAACTGGATGGCAAGCACTTGGTGTTTCCGCTTGACATGCAACTTCAAGTTGGAGAGGTTCACTATTTGTCCCTTGATAGGGGTCTCCTCGGGCTAGCACATGACACCCCAGAAGTACAGGATTTTGGCGTTCTTCTTATCCCGTGATGTGAGGACAAAGTAGTCCTCCAGGTAGGAAACGGATTCTGAGACTCCTGGCTCTCAAATTGAGTGACCTATGCCTCACCTACAAGCGTTAAAGAGTTCTCAACAGGCCCTTCATCCTCAGACTAAACAAAAACGTCTTCACCTTCCATAACAATAAGCGATAACTTGATAAGCCAATAACGTACAATTCTGTCACTGACACTGTAAGACTGTCTGTAAAGTGACAACATCATAAGTAAACACAACTCAAACTGCAGAATTACACAATGCTGCTCAGCTAGCTGCGGCTGCATTGATCAATCACATCTTGTCACATGTACACGTAGTCAGCCAATAGCATGCCTGAGAGACTCTTTGAGACATGCCCACAACAGACAGGAACAAACATATGAATTTTGTTATCAGACTTAAAGTTAGTGGAACTAAATTTAGCAGAAATTAGTTGGTCCGTAAATGATTTCCAAAGTTAGTGAAAACGCTAATCTGCTAAACAAAAAGAGTTAGCTTCACTAATTAGCTGTTAACGGATTAGTAGCACCGTGCCCACCACTGAATATATATATATATATATATATATATATATATATATATATATATATATACGCACACACACACACACACATTTGCTTCCCAACTACATTGACCTGGGTTCAGTCCCCCTGCATGGGCAAGTATCTTTTACTATAGCCTTGGGCCAACCAAAGCTTTGTGAGTGGATTTGGTAGACAGAAACTGAAAGAAGCCTGTTATATATATATATATATATATATATATAATCAAGTGGAGAATGGTGTGATTTAAATGATAAATTACTTGCCTCTAGGTACCTTCTAACAAAGACGGTACCCACACAAGTAATCTCCAGGAGTGACTTCAGATTTAATTACTCCCCGGTTGATTAAATACGTCAGCCTACCCCTTGAATGTTTGAATATTTAAACAATCCTATCATATGCATCATCATCATCATCATCATCGTTTAACGTCCGCTTTCCATGCTAGCATGGGTTGGACGATTTGACTGAGGACTGGTGAAACCGGATGGCAACACCAGGCTCCAGTCTAATTTGGCAGAGTTTCTACAGCTGGATGCCCTTCCTAACGCCAACCACTCAGAGAGTGTAGTGGGTGCTTTTACGTGTCACCCGCACTGCTTTTACGTGTCACCCGCACTGCTTTTACGTGTCACCCGCATATATATATATATATATATATATATATATATATATATATATATATATGTGTGTGTGTGTGTGTGTGTGTGTGTGCGTGCATTTGTGTTTGTGTTTGTCCCCTCCTCTGTCAGTACTTGACAACTGGTGTTGGTGTGTTTACATCCCCATACTTTACCAATTTGGCAAAAGATACTAACAGAACAAGAACTAGACTAAAAAAAGTAATAAGTCTTAGGGACGATTTTTCCACTGCAATCATTGAAGGCTGTGTCCCAGCATGGCCACATGGCCACAGTCTAATGATTGTGTGGGTATGTATATATCTAAAGATACACACACACACACACACACACAGATAGATATGCAGGCATACATCAATTCATTTCTTATTAAGTTTTAATGTCACCCCTGAAATCTCATCCATTTATTTACTAGCAGACTATCAGATAATTTTTTGGAAATACATTGTCTCTTGAAATCAATTCTATTGTTTTCTAAGGGTTTTTTTTTTTAAAGACATATTTTTCAACTTTGCAATGTATAAGTATTCCACATTTTAAACTTTTACATGTAGATCTCATATGTTTCTCACACTATTATGCACTCTCTTTGCATCTTCAATATTTTCTGATTATTATCTCTTTTTCTCCACCTATACACACACATATATATATATACATGTGCATATACATAAATACTTATGTACATCTATCTATATGTATATAGATTTGGAGAGAGAGAGAGAAAGAGAGATAAGTAGATAGATAGATATACTTATGCACATATGTATTTCCCTACATTTATAGCTATTTTGTCACTTACATAGGTCGTTTAGTTTCTCTCTCTTTTTATTCCTGCTTACATGTATACATAAATTTCTAAATAAAACTGTGTCAATGTGGAATCTTTGGAAGAGAAAATCTCTTGAAATAGAATGTAGAAACCCTTAATGGAGTCTGCATTGTTCCGTAGTCATTCACAGTATGTCTCCCTGACTCAATTTAAACAGTTTTATGTACGATAAGTTCATGGGAGCAAAATGCATTGCAATTTTTCATGAAACATTAAAAACAAAATACTTATTCTCAGCATCTGTATTATACTCAGTCTTTTATTTGCTAGTTTTATTACTAACCCTGTGAATATTTATCACATATCGTGGAACCTTGGTTTACAAATTTAATTCGATCCTGAAGGCTGTTCGTCAATTACCAGTAAGTTCACCACCACCAATTCACCGCAGGGAAAGTTCACTACTATCAGTTCACTGTTGAAGAAAGTTCACTGAGAGGAAAGTTCACTACAAGGAAAGTTCACTGAGAAAATATATCCAAAGTATCTCATCATTAATATTTAAAAACTATTTCATTGGAAAAAAAAAATGGTGAACTGATGATGGGGAACTTTCTCTGCAGTGAATTGATGATGGTGAACTTAAAGATCATGCTGTTCATCATCCAAAAAGAATCACAGGATCACAAGTAGTGTGAAGTCATGAGAATTTTCCAAATTCATGACAGATTCCAAAATTAACATAATATTATGATTCCAAAACTGACATAATACTGCTTACACCAACCAAAATTGCAGGTTTGAGCGTTCATTACTGAAGACACTATTTGTTACCCAAGACGTTTTATGTTTGAAAAATTGTTTGTAAACTGATTTGTTCATTATGAGAAGCATTCATAAGCTGCAGTTCCTCTGCATGCCTGCATGTATATGTATGTGTATGTGCACGTGTGTGAGTGTATATAATTGCGCTCCTTGATACCACTTAGCTTTCTGAACCTCAGAAACATTTCACTTGAAACCGATCCTGCTCTCTGGGTACTAACCTCTCTGTGGGCATATTACATCGATTACCTTACTGTGCATATTACATTGATTAACTTACTCCAAATTATCTTTCCTTTTCTACCACCATACATTTTTCATTCTCCCACTACAAGCTTGGAATGTCTAACCACCAACACTCCCTATCCTTCTACCCTCACTCTATTTCTACTCACCTCATATCTTGATGGTTCACCACATCACTTCAATTTTTATCCATTTCCAGCTCCACTTTGGTTACTCCCACGCTCTCTTGTATGAGCTGAGTAACTATGTAACTCTTCTACAGCAAGAAACCTATTCTATTCTGGGTCCTTCTCTCATATTATAACTCATCATTTTCTTTTGCTATTAATACTGCTTCAGCCACTAAAATTACTTCATATATATATATATATATATATATATATATATATACATACAAGGGGATCTATCTTTCTGTCCATTTCCTTCCTAAAGAAAAGACATAACTTGCCTGTCTCCTCTCATGGCTCGTCCTCCTAGCGTTCATAATAATTTTTCCATTTTCTTCGCTCAACAGCCCTCACCGTTTGTTTTTACTGTCTTGTTCTTACTGTCCTGTTCTTGTTAACACTTTCACCCTCCGCAAAAAATCCCAAATTTTATTTAATTTGCTTTGTGGGAAGGACTGTTTCAATTAAGTCGAAATGTGGAGTAGATGAAACAGGGACAACTGACGAAGGGGTACATTCTTTATGTTGCATGTCTCGTTTCTCTGTTTTTTTCTTTGTTCGAAAAAATGTTAGTTTTCTATGTTTACGTTTCTCATTGTGTTTAATGTTTTTTTTTATGTCCTGTACCTATATATGCATGTATATATACATATATATGTAGGTATGTACATATATGTATGTATGCATATATTTATATATTATTTATATATATATATATATGTATATTTATATATATATATATATATATATATATATATATATATATATATATATATATATATATATATATATATCATCAGTTAATATCTGTTTTCCATGGATGGTTTGACAGGAGCTGGGAAACCAGAGAGCTACATTAGGCTTCAATTGTTTGTCTTGGCAAGGTCTCTATAACTGGATACACTTCATAATGCTGACCCCTTTACAGAGTGTACCAGGTGCTTTTTATGTGGCACCAGCATAGGTACTCTGTATGTGGTACCAGCATGGGTGCATTTTAGGTGGAACTAGTCAGCTCTGTAACATAATGTATACAAATTGTTCATAGACATGTTACAGTAGTATCTACACGTCTCTTATAGATATGCTGTAATAAAAATAATAAATATCAGATCAATATCTAATAATATTCAATAAAAACCCACTATTTATTGTGTTTTTAACACAGCATATCTATAAGAAATGTTATCTCTGGCTTGTACCACAAAACTTGGCCTATCTACAATGTATATACATTATGTATGATATATAAGTGGTTATTTAACTCTCTCAGTTGTGTTCTGCATATATATGTATCCTATGTGTGTATTTATGTATCATATTAGTTCCAAATTTTGGCACAAAACCAACAACTTTGGGGAGGAGTAAGTCGATTACATCAGCACCAGTGCTCAACTGGTACTTATTTTATTGACCCTGAAAAGAAGAAAGGTAAAGTCAACCCTCAGCAGAATTTGATCTCAGAATGTAGCAAAGGACAAAATGCTACTGAGCTTATGACCCAGCATGCTTACAATTCTGCCAGCTCATTATTATCATAGTATTTTGTCAGTTTTGGAATCATAATATTATGTTAATTTTGGAATCTGTCATGGATTTGGAAAATTCTCATGACTTCACACTACTTGTGATCCTGTGATTCTTTTTCATCTGGCACATAGGTGCATACAGCACATCAGGGAAAGTTTGTCTTTATTGTTACATTTATCAATTTTGAGAAAGGTTTTTATGACTCCAATCCTCTATTTGCTACTCAGAGTCACAGCATATTAAGTATTAATCAAGCATGTGTACAGAGATGCATGCAAAACTTCTTCTGCATGCAAATTTATTCTGGACATAGAGACATGAACATCTAAAGAATATGCAATCTCTGGATTTTAAATAATGTATACCCAAATACACACACACACATGTGCACAAACACATGCATGTGGACAAACACATGCATGTGCACAAACACATGCATGCACATAATCATATACATAAGTAAACTACTTCATAAACACAATAATTCATAAGAACCATCTTAACTATAAAAGCCTACTTTGAATTGTAGGAACTTTTCCAAACAGTCGCAAATATAGAAATAAATATATTTAAAGAAATTATAGTTTCTGGGGAATTATTCTCAAAATATTTCTCTGAACTATCAGTATACAAGAAATAAAAGCATAATTTCTTTCTCTAAAACCAAAATTACAAAGAAACATCAATGAAATTGGAAATTGTCTAAAAGTCACAAAATTTCTCTTACAGCAGACATAAACAAGTATGCAACACATTGAAATGTTTGCTTTTCTTATAGGTTCCATTAAAAGGACAGTAGTATATCATTGATCTATTGATTGAAATAATGCTTCTGGATAAAATCCAGCTCAATGCAGCAGCGAAGAAGTATTCAGTACATTGGATCAAGAACTATATTAGCCTTGTAACATTAAACTTGATAGTTTTATGAGTGGAACCTGACCTCTACTTGTGTCAATATTATTGCAATGATATAGTTAGATGTATTATAACTAGTTATGTCAATTTCCTCTTTATACAGTCACTTCAGTTAAATGTGCTCTATCTCAGTAATGACAGAGTTTAAAGTTTCTGACAAGTAAAATTCTCAATAAAACATTTTTATGTTGCTCATATATAAAATGAAGATTTTAATTCCTTAATATTCTTGGCAAATCATTCCCCTACAAATCTGAGTGTGTAACAACTAGACAGCAACTTATTTATTCAATTTCTTACAAATACATGTAGCCTCATATATACAGTATAAACTTACAACCGTTTGGTTGTAAGTTTTGTGTGATCCAAATGACATACAGTTAAAGCAATATCTTTTAGAAGACAAATTTAGTTAATAGCTTATACTTACTTCAAATATTTGCCAATAAAACAACTCCGATTACCTAATGTTTAGATTTTTATAAAACATTAAGTTTGCAGTTTTTTTAAAAAAAAAACTCTATCATTTTATTGAATTTATAACTAAATTTACAATAACATCTTTTGGTTACAACTTCATTGTGTTTCTAATGGTGTGAGTGACAGGGAATGTTAGTAACTCAAAGTGGTTTTTAGTGAAACACTGTTTTAGGGGTATGGTATTCTTGCTGATGTTATACCTTTACTGACATACATTATCAAAAGATATTCAAACACACATTTAAGTGCCATGCATTGGGACTGAACTCAAAATCAAATGGCTGCAATGTGAACTTTTTCCCTATACAGCCAGCTCTGCACTCATTTATTGAATACAATGCATTATATGGATGATAATGTTTGCTAATACTCAACTCAAGTCTATGGGAAAAAATTATTTCTCAAGAAGTCATACAGTAGAATTGAAACCGAAAACCATGTTGTTGCAAAATAAATTTCTTAAACATGTAGCTGTGTATGCACCCATTTAGCTGACACATTCTATATATGATTATAGTCACTAGTTTTATATAAACAGGAACATGGCTACCACAATATATTTGATAAAATTACTGAAACAAGGCATCAAAGGAATATATGCATGTACTTATGTATGTGCATATATGTGTATATTTATATCTGTATGTGAGTATGTGTGTATACATATGAATATATAGCACATTTGTATGTGCCACTGTGTGTGTATGCATGTATATATACACATAATTATGAGTGTGTATGTATACATATATATATATGTATGTATGCATGTATATGTTTTTTTATGTAAATATGTATATCAGTGATTTGTATGCACGTGTGTGTGTGTGTGTGTGAAAATAGTGCACCTAAAAGAACAGATGATAGAAATGCAAATTAGGAAGTGAATATTCGAGAAAATTTTTAAAACTACTCAATAAATATTCATTGAAAGAAAATGAAATTCATTGTTTCAGGCAAATGCATGGGAATACAAACATTTTAAGAGCACAATGGTTAGATATATGAAATGAGTCGTTGTGATTGTTTTAATCCCAGGTCAGCTCTGGTGAAACAAACCTATGATCAAATGTGTTCCACCAATAATCATTCCATGCATATTTTGTAAACAATATGCCTTTCTTCAAACAGGTACTGTGTAATTTTGGTGTGATGTGACTGTCAGTTCTTAACAAATCAGAGCTGTTGTTGTTGTTTAGCCTTGGGTCAATCCTGATTGAGAAAAACTTTGATCTAAGGCATTCCAGACATGACCACTATACCCTATATACATGTGTGTGTGTGTGTGTATACACATAAGAAAGTTCTAATTGAAGCATTTGACAAGTGGAGTTACTGACATACAGTACGGAGAACAACTGTAAATTCCTATGGAACAACCTACTGAAAACTGCAGAACAAATCTGTGGTTGGTGCAATATTCCAGTTAGACCAACAGAAAGTGTGAAGGAGGCACACCATAAAAGCAAAGAGAGGGGTTAGAAAGGTTTGTAGAAAGCAGGGTAATAGAGGATATTATCAGATAGGTAGAAGAGAAGCAGGGTGACAGGTATATTAAGCATGCAGGGAAGCAGAAAGGAAGAGATTTGCCAATGTTTGGCAGCACAAGAAGCAGAGGCATAAGTTGTTTGAATTGCAAGACAGTATATCAAAGAAAAATCAAGCTTTTGTGAGAGAGAAGTGTGTATGGCTATATCATGGTCACTTGCATTTAAAGATTCTGAAGAGAAAAAGGCATAGAAGTGCTAATATAAAAAGCTACTAAATGTGGAGAATGCATAAGAGAAAGAGAGTTTTCCTAATGTGAACCTGACAGAGGAGACAACCATTCTAGTTGACAGCAATATGATCAATTAAACAGTTAATGATGAGGATGGGAAATTCTCTGGTTCATCTAGAATTACTGCTGAGATGCTTAAAATAGATAGCCTACTCACTTGTATAATTAAACTGGTTGTACAAAAAATGTCATGCCCTACAAATTGTGTAGTAGCATCATAGTTAACTGTTACAAGAATAAGGGAAATGTCTTAGAGATAAGTAGTTTCAGAGACATCAAATTCCTGCTCCGAATCATAAACATTACAGAAGAGTTATAGCTCAACTCATTAGGATGAGAGTTAGCCTAGAAGAGATGCAGCTTGCTTTTGCACAAAAAGTGGTGCCACTTTTCTAGTAAGACAATCAAAGTAAACTGCTGTAATTGGTATTCATTGATCTGGAGGAAACCTTTGATGAGATCCTTTGCTCCCTGATCTGGTGGTTAGTGTGGAGGCCAGGGGTAAACAAATGGCACATGAGAGTCATTCAAGCTATGCTGTAAGGTGAGATTTAGTAACAAGAACAGCAATGAATTTAGTGTACAACTAGTAGTTCCCTAATGCTTGGTTCTAAGTCAGTTATTTATCATTGTTCTCCAGGCCATTAGAGTGGTGTTTAGGCAGGTTGCCCAAGAGCACTGCTCCATGCAGAAGACCTTGTTCTTTGAGCTGAATTTGAAGTAGAATTAGAAAAGAAATTCCTAATGTGGAAGCAAGATCTGGAATCAAAGAGCTTCAAAGTTAACTTGAACACAAAAGACCAAAGTTCTAGTTAGTAGGAAAACAGATAGAATGCTAATCCATTTAGAAAAATCGCCTTGTTTGATATTAAGGAAAGTGCAGGTAGAAATTCAATATGGTGTACTCAGTGCAAGCTATAGAAACATAAAAGGAGCATTGAAATCACAAGAAGGTGTTAGCAAAGATAAATTTTATTTGTGGCAGATTTGCAGGGGTAATAAACACAAAGAACATGAGGGAAATAGATTTTCTTGAATGCTGAAGTCAGTTCTTAGAGATGATAAATAGATTCTGTTACTTATCAGCAGTGATGGACTTAATTAGCATTGGAAGAGGATTTTCTGAAAGTATGGTCAGTGGAATAGAAATTAGTTGGAGAAAGTTCAGAGAACTATTACCTCAGTTAGTAATCAAAGGCTTGTGGCTTACAATGATTGAGTGATGCTTGTGAATAAAAAGTAATGGTACATGGGAGTGAAACATGGGCCATAAATGCAGAGGGCATGCAAAGTTTAGAAATAAATGAGACGGCATTGCTTTGCATCAGTGTGCATCTATGACAAAGTGCAAACATACTGAGAGAAAAATTAGGTATAAGAGGAATCAGATGTGGAATGAAAGAGAGAAGGCTGCATTAGTATGGTTATGTGATGACAGATGCAAAAAGAAGTGCTGATTGCTAAATATAGATGGAATCTTTTGATGGGGGAGAAGTAGTGAATGTGGGATGAAACAGTGAATACCATCCTCAGAATGTTGAGCCTCAAGAGGTGGTAACAAATGACTGAAATAATTGGTGATTTGCTGTTCTCAAGATTTGTCCATCTCAACAAAAAATGAGGTCTGTGTACACCCCCATATCCAATCTGTTCCTGCCAAGCCTTTCTCACAACACTTCTTCCAATTAATTTTCCTCTGCTACTGTTCTAACTGCAGCACTAAACTATGCAGTGGTTATAACCATATGAGAGCAGAACTGCACATATTTCAATGCCCTTTTGTACTACAAGTTATCCCTTTCTTTGGGACCACTTCCTTTGTCACCAATCTTGTATTCTCAATATCATCCCTTACTCTTTTATTTTCTACTGAATATTCTCTTTCCTCTTACCAGTCTCTTATATCTACCATAGTTGACACCCACCACCTCTGTAGGTATCACTACTCTCTTGCAAAATACTTGTACTTGTCCCTCTAGTCATACTTTAACCACTTGATGCCTGGCTACATCCTAAATGAGTTGAGGGCTTTGATTTGCAAATTACTTGGTGACCTTGGTGACCTTACTAGTACTGGTGCTATAAAACACTCAGAACTACACGCTTTAAAGTGGTTGGCACCACGAAGGGTCTCCAGTCATAGAAACTGCATGAAAGCAGTCATGGGTACTTGATGCAGTTCTCTGGCTCTTCAGATCCTGTCAAACCAGATCAGCAGGGAAGAGGGACTTTAAATGATGATGATTACATTTCTTATAGGATTACATTATCCAATATGGTCTTTTGCTACAAAGGTAGGGTGTGACTTGAAAGAATGCAACTACTATTTCTAGCACTTCAGGAGACTATATAGAGGTGACGTCATTAGTTTAGGATTAGAGAAGTAAATACAAGGGACATTGTAAAGAAAAAGACTACCTTGTATATGAGTGGTGTGCAAAATTCTCCTTGTGTCATATAACATAATCTCCCATCACTAGTACAATAGTCCCATCACTAGAACAATTGTCTCCTATCAATAGTTTCCCATCAGCTAGAACAATAAAGTCTGTGCTAGAGGGAAAAGGGCTTATAAGATTGAAATATGTTCTCACTCCACCAAGCTAATGTAGTATTTTTTTTCTACACAAATGTATTTCTAATTAGGTTTTTAATGGACACATCAATAAATATGCAACCAGTAACTTGATTACTGTTTTTCAAACTAACAGCATCTGATTTGTTTTTGTAAAGTATAAAATTGTCATGAACAGAAATATTCTGTTGACAACTATGTTTAAATTGAATCCCAGAATCTAAGTTATTTTTCATATACTGTCTAAAATAATGGCTTTTAACACAGCGTTTAGGTTCAGGTACACATTCACAAAAACACACAAACACTTTCATATACGCACACTACTTGAGTTAAGGATGTGACTACGTAGAGCACCTCTCCATGTCTCACCAGTAATTTTTTTACACCAATAACTTTGCAAACATTTATTGCTGCAAAAAACATCAAAATTAAATTAAATATTTCAAAAAGAGAAGAGATGAATTTAATAATATCTGACTATATGTCATCTTTCTTCCATCACAAACCATTCAATTGAAATCAACAATGAAAACTTAGACATTTTCCACCTTTTCCTTTCTCTGCCTGCCTGCCTCTCTCTCTCTCTCTTTCATATTGTTTGTTACCTTTCTTGCATCAATTATTTACATTTCTTTGGCTAACTTCATTATACTGGTTCTTCTCTCACACATTACATCTTTCTCTCTTTCCAAGTTTTATCTTAGTTTTATCTTCTGTCTCCTCTCACTCTGTCTCTCTATCTCGCTCTCTCTCTCATGCATACACACGTTTACAAATATAATGATGTACACACACCTGATTTTATCAAACATGATAGTACTTGTTAACCTACTCTAAATAACCCATCATACTAACTTCAATAACATCTGAAGCTATTAACAGGCACTTGGAAGACTTCCACAGAAAATGGAAAACTTCCTTTACCTAAAAGTCAAATAAATGAGAGCATTTTGAGTATTTCATTACAAATATCTTGTGCTATGAAAATATTTTCTGTTAGACATCATTTAGCATCGTTTTAATGTTTTCGTATTCATACTTGCATGGATTAGATGGAATTTATTGAGGCAGATTTTTAATGGCTGGATGCTCTTCCTGTCACCAACCCTTCCAAACAAGAAAATATTTTTCTGTGGTTGGGCATGTTTTCACAGTAGACTGAAAATGAGAGACACTGCTTGTGTGTCAAGATGCCTGTTCATAACTACTGTGTGACGTGAAGATGATGGGATACAAACATACACACACAAACGCACACACGGATACACACACACACACACAGATGCATAAATACACACACACACACACGCACACACAAATGTATATACACATAGTGTGATTCTTTCAGTTTCCATCTACCAAATCTACTTACCAGGCTTGGGTTGGTGAGGGATTATGGTGGAAGACAATTGGCCAAAGTACTATACAATGGGACTGAATCCTAAATGACATGATTAGAAAGCAAACATCTATGCCTGCACCTGAAGGTTTATCTGCTGTATCACAGAACAAATCCTTGAATTAATGTAACAGACAAATGATGATGTAAATTAGAAGTGAGAAGAGTGTCAGTATTTCTAAACATCTATGCCAAGGAGCTGCTGTATTTCCATAAAGTTGTACATATCTGTCCATCTATCTTCTCTGCTCATGGTTCCTGGGAGGGTCGTGGGGTTAAAGCTCTCAGGCACCTCCTCCATAGAGTCCTATCAGAAATAACCATCCTTACACTTTCCAGCTGAATTCTTAAGCATAATCAACTGAAACTATGGATATTATCCAACCATCTCATTCTTGGTCTACCCCTGGGTCTGGGCGCATGCCATTTGGCCCAGCTTGAATCCATCTTCTGATTCTTTCCTGTGACATTCTAATCATATATTTGATATTGCAAAGATGTAATGTCTTAGTGAGAAGTTGTTGCTTGATCCAGAGAAATGTCCTCTGAGCTTCACACTCAGAAACCTTTCACAGCAAATGGAAAAGTTTCTTTACCTAAAAGCCAAATATAAATGAAAAAATTTGAGTATTCATTATCCTTAACCACTACGTCACATGGGCATATGGCGTAGTGGTTAAGAACGCGGGCTACTAACCCCAAGATTCTGAGTTCGATTCCAGGCAGTGACCTGAATAATAATAATAATAATAATACTAATAATAACATCGAAAAATACCCTAGGAATGAGAACCCAGGTTCAAAATTTCCCCAAGACACCTGATGAATGCTGGAGGGTATATCAACCGAAACATTGTGTTAACAACAAACAAGATGAGGACAAATATCTGTCAAATGTAAATAATGTAAATAATGTACATAATTCCTCATCTCTCAAATATAGAACTGTATTTTGAGTATTTCACTGCAAATATTTAGTGCTATGGAAAAATTTATCCTCATTTCAATGTTTGTTCTTTCATGCTTACATGGGTCAGATGGAATTTACTGTGGCAGATTTCTTATGGCTGGATGCCCTTCCCTGTCACCAATCCATACCTGTTTCCAAACAAGAAACAACATTATTTCAGAGATCCTTTAGAAGAAACCCATGTTGACCACTTGTGTTTGCAACTGTATCTTTTCAGTCATTATCCAACATTCATGAACATATGTGAGGATAGACATGAAAACTGAATTAACCCCTTAGCATTCAGATTTCTTTGTCAAATGTGATGCTTATTTGTTTCCATTGGTTTGAATTAATCATGTACTATCTTGTAGCTAAGAAATTTTCATGATGTGATTGCTTAGTTTTAGAAAGGCATTGCCAGTTAAGTGTGAGAAGCCAGATTTGGCCTGTTTTAACATAAAACTGGTAGAATATTTAGGCCAGATATGGCCAGGTTGAATGCTAAAGGGCTAAATAAATGAAAATGTTTGTTCTTGGATAAACAGTGCTAAATCAAAACAATTCAATGTGGGTATTGAAATTCAGCAGTATTGTCATCTCACTTTTACATAATTTTCATGAACTGGTTTGACATACACAGCCATTGTGCAAGTGGTGTCACAGTCAGTAAACGTAGAATCAGTCAGATGATAATTGAAGACAACAGGGTGCTACTTAGCTTATCAGAAGATAATCTCCAGCATCCATTGAATGGGTTTGCTGCTGAGTGCTGCAAGGTAGGGATGAGAATTAGTGTTCTAAAGACTGAGATGCTGAACATCTCAAGAAGGTCTTTCCAGTTAATGGACCATCGTTGGGACAAGTGGAGAAGTTTAAGTACAATGAGTGAGAGAATATAGAAAGCTGAAATGGAAACTAGAATTGCACAATAATTCTAGAACTGCACAGCTGGTGCACTACTATGCTGGCACTCTGATGCACCAGCACTTGATCCTTAGAAGAGAAGAGGTTGCCAAAAAAGTCAAACTCACTATCTTCAATTTGGTTTGTATGCCTACCCCTACCTATTTTATAGCAAATATCAATGTTATAAAATTCAATCTAGAAGCTATAGTTCCATATTACACAATTATATCTTTGTATATAGTTTCAAATACATTGTATAAGATTCATTAATCTCATTTTAAATTGAATTATAAAAATAAATCTAATCTGTATTGGCATCACTTCTATAAAGTCTATACCAGCAAAAATATCCAAGCATTACCTGGAAAATATTTTAGATTATAGAATATATAACAGAAACTCATTATGTCTGCAGTTTATTGTTTTCTTTTATTATTTACTTGCTTGTTTTATATTCTTTATATATATTTATTTATCTATTTTTTCCTAAGAAAGTTTTCATGGCTTTACCTTATATACAGCTAGATTTATTGAAGCTTAACTTTGATATGAGTCCACAAATTTTGAAGAAGTGAGAAAGTCCCTTATCTGGCTGCCATTTGTTGACAGGTAATTATTTTCTTGACACCAGAAGGATGAAAGGCAAATCTTGGCTGAATTTGAACTCTGAAACAAAGAAACAAATTTATAAAAAACTAAAATACTGGAAATAAAACAAATTATATATTTTCAGACATTTTCACTCATCTTCCCTGTGCAATTTCTTCATATTCTTCCTCAACAAAATAAATAAATGAATAAATAAATAAAAGATTTTTGTTGGCATGAATTTCAATACCTGTAAATCAATTGAATAAGTTGTCAGAGAAATGACAATGTCAATAAAATGTCAATAATTATTTCAAAAAATATAAAATATTTAAATACACACATGAAGAGAAATATCAAGAGCTGGATTCAGCTCAGTAGCAATGCATGGAAGGTGAAAGCTGTGCAAACTGCACAAAAGTGGCCAGTGTGTAAGAACAGGTCAATTTGACTACCAAAGACAGCAGCCAAAACCCATGCTATGTTACTGATTCAGCACCTTAATATTTTGAAAATCTCTCTCTCTCTCTCTCTCTTCCTACCTCTCTCTTTCTGTCTCCCTCCTTCCCCCTCTCTTTCTCTTTCCCTCTCGCCTTCCTATCCTTCCCCCTTTCTCTCTCTTTCTGTCTCATTCCTTCTCCTCTCTCTCCTTCTCTTTCCCTCTCGCCTTCCTATCCTTCCCTCTCTCCTACTTCTATCTCTCTTTCTCTCCATCCTCTCTCTCTTACTGTCTCCCTACTTCCCCCCCTCTCTCTCTCCTTCTCTCTTTCCCTCTTGCCTTGCTATCCTGCCCTCCTTCTCTCTCTTCCTTTCTCTCTCTTCTAATAAATTGTATGATTGTTAAGGTGTCATTAATGTTTATGATCCTACCAACTCACTGCCTTTCTGCAAATAAATAAATATTAGCTTACAACAATATCAAGAATATTGTGGAGGTGCACTGATTCATAGGCATCTCTCAAATTTAGTTTATGTAGACCGGAAGGCACATGGCTCAGTGGTTAAAGTGTTGGACTCACAAACATGATGTAGTGAATTATATTCCCAGACCGGGCTGTGTGTTGTGTTCTTGAGCAAGACACTTTATTTCACATTGCTCCAGTTCACTCAGTTGTAGAAATGAGTTGCAATGTCACTGGTGCCAAGCTGTATCAGTCTTTGCCTTTCCCTCGGAGAACACCGGTAGTGTGGAGAGGGGAAACTGGTATGCATGGGCGACTGCTGGTCTTCCATAAACAACCTTGCCCAGACTTGTGCCTAGGAGGGTAAATTTCTAGGTGCAATCCTGTGGTCATTCATGTCCGAAGGGGGTCTTTACCCTTTACCATTATTGACAGACAAAAGAAGCAATCACTATGCTCTATGGCTTTTTGTATTCTTTTTATTCTTTAATGGTTTTAATCAATTGAACTGTGGCCATGTTGCAGCATCCTCTTCAACAGTGTACATGATTGCATTGAACCTGATCAGTGGATAATAGTGGTAATATTTTCCATACATTGTTCTTTCAGTGGTCTCTTAGTTTAATGGTACAGAGCGCTCAGCTGGAATTTGAGGGGAACAGGGTTTGAGACTCTGTAGAGACTTGCTGGCTACTTTTTAAGTCAGTGAACTAGCAGAATCTTTCACCAGACCAGGCTAAATTGTTAGCAGCATTTCATCTCTCTTTACATTCTGAATTCGAATTTCACTATGGTCAACTTTGCCTTTCATCCGTTTTTAGGATTGATCTAAGTACCAGTGAGAAATGCGGTCAATGTAATCAACTTGCCCCCGCTCCTGAAATTTCTGGTCTTGTGCTAAAATCTGAAATCAATATTTTCTTTCATTTTTTTAATTAATCCATATGGCAAATTTCTTTAGATAGTAAGCAAGAAACTGAGGTTTAAAGAATTAGAAAGGTTGTGTTGTGATGCTGATGCATTTCCATACAACACTACATGGATACGTTTATGTCCTCATATGCTGAAATCGTATGCCAGGTTAAGGTTTCTTCTCAACAGTGACAAAGTTTCCTAATTTTGATTCTTAAGCACAGGCACAAGCCACAAAATTTGTGATATGGTGTAATTGTATATGTCAACCTCAGTCGGTTCTTATTTTTATCAACCCAGGAAGTATGCCCATGACTAAGATGGTGATGGTGGTGGTGGTGGGAGGGCACTGTCCCCTCAATATTCAATGGTGTACCCTCAGATTTAGAAAATACAGTTTACAAAATCTTCCTGCAATACACTTCTTGAAGTCTGACTAACATTCTCATTGCTAAGGGGTTGCACTCAACAGCACTGCCCCCTTCACTATCCAATGTTGAATCCTCAAGTTTACAGTGAAGTACTTATTTTGAAACTCCACTTCACCATTATCATGAATTAGTGCCAACCCAGAATATTCTGAAGCACCCACTGCTGACACCAAAGTCTGGAAGGTTAGAATTTAAAGTTGGTCTGAACATGATTGGAACGGAGAAAGACCTGATGAAATACTGTATGACATTTTATACCAATAAGTGTATTGCCTTGCAGCTAATTAATCTGCTGGAAATAGGAGTTACATCTCCCTCATATCAAATGCTAACATTTGAAGAAAGGGCAAATAAATTAGATAATAGGGTCTTGGATGTAATTTGGCTAAAGATAAAGATAGTACAACCATAGTTTTGGGCCATTTGATCTTCTAATCTGCTCATGGATGATTTAACAATAACAAAAACAACATAACAACAACCACAAAGTATTCTGTTAACTATTTTACTGATACAATCCAATCCACCATTCTGGAGTTTTCTGATACACACCAAAGTGTTGAATTGGCAGGAACGGTTGAGCATCAAACAAAATACCTTGTGTTATTGAGTTGCAACTCTTTACATTCTGATTTAGAATCCTGCTGAGGTCAACTTTGCCTTTCATCCCTCTGAGATGAATAAAATAAAGTGCTAGTCAAGTACTGTGCTCGATATAATCGACAGTAGCCATACATACATTAGAGGCTTTTTGCTTATGTAAGAAATCAATACTAGCTAAGTTTTATCTCTTGAACAATATTTCTGAATACACTGAAGGAAATATAACTATAAATCAGAAAGAGAAATAATATCTGCTAGTGTTTAGAACATATTGGTAGGTAGAGGTACACATTGATCTTCACACCAATTCCTGTAAATCTCTGTGATAGAGACATGTTATTAGAATACAGCAAATTTTGTTATGCTAGTGTATGTATAGGGCTGTATATATGTCTCCACCAATAAACCAGATTCTTATGTAAGATATTAATACAGAGCCCAATAGAAATATATCATAGTTCTGGAAACAATATATATGTGTGTGCGTGTTTGTGCATGTGTGCATGCATATGTGTGTGAGTCTGTGTGTGCGCATACACATGTGTGTGTGTGCATATGCATATATGTGTCTGTGTCTGTCTATCTGTGTTGACGCACAAACACACAAACTTATGGACTTACACATGCACACACTCATATGCTCACATGCAGACATATGTATTTTAAAGTTTGGAATAGATTATGAAACAGCATAGATGCATGAGTATATATTTTTGTTAAAATTTATATTTATTTGCTCAGGATGTGTGTACATGTGTGTATATGTGTATGTGTGCCTGTGTTTTTGTTCATATCTATATTCATATTTCTTTCTCTACCAAATGAGTTCTCTATCAATCACTAATATATATATATATATATGTATGTCTGTATGTATGTATGGCACTATTCAGTTTATTTCAAGATTTCTTGCCAATAAAGAAAGAACCGGTTTCTAAACTAGATCCAAGGCTCCTTCACTGGAATTTCAACATCAACAACAGGGTACTTCTGTTTGTACGTATGTATGAATGCATGTATATATATATATATATATATATATGTATATATATATAAGTGCCAATGCACAAAACTCTCAGCCCTTGTATCACTCTGTTGTTTCAGCCAAATATTGATAAAAATATACATATACTCATATTTTGAATTCTATTTTTTCTGTTTGCATCACCATACCTCTGTGTTGTGTGTGTGTATATGCATAAATGCCGAATGACAAGAATAAGTGCTCAACATTGCATTGATGAATAAATTTAGTTTTACTTGTGTATTAAGGCTACCATTATTTTCATGTTAAGGAAAACATCTTAATATCTTAATTTTTGAAGCTGACCACATGGAGGAATAGTGTTCATCTCCATTTTGGATGAAATATATATATATATATATATATATATATATATATATATACATGTAGTATCAAAATCTTTTGTCAAACACTATACGTCATACGTACCAGGAATATGCATCTCCAAGATACTTGGGAAAGGTATTTTACAGAAGACTAGCAGCTGCCTGTGTGTGAGAGTCTCGCATTTAATTGCCTCTGACATTGTCCAAGAGAAAAGTAAATGTGATCTGCTTGACTCCCCTGTTGAGAATGCAAAGAGTTGGAACAGCTACCACATGGCATCCTGCCACATACACTAACATTTCAGCTATTCCACCTTCCCAAGCTGTTTCTTTATTTACCACAAATGGAAGTATGAAAGGAAAAGCTGGTAGTTTTGAACTCAGAGCACAAGACGTAGAACAAACACCTCCAAGTATTTTATCCATTTCTCTGATGTCTGTGCCAATTCACCATATTGCTTGGGGATACATGGTGTACTTTATAGCTATGCCTAGCTAAAGTATCATAAAAGCATGATGATGATGATATACACACTCATACACATATATATACATATATATACACACACACACACATACATGAGACACTCTCACACATGGGCAGTTGTAAAATACCTTTCCCAAGTATCTTGGAGTTGCATATTCCAGGTACATATGACATATAGTGTTTGACAAAAAAATTTGATACTACTTGTATATATATATAAATATATATTTCATACAAAATGGAGATGAACACCATTCCTCCATGTGGTCAGCTTGAAAAATTAGACCTTAAGATATTTTTCTTAACATGAAACCAATGATAGCCTTAATAAATAAAATACACAAATATATTAGTATTGTTTCGTGTAGTCGACCTCTATTCCAATATCCCCCATAACCTAGGCATAGAGGCAATTCAATTCTGGCTAGAGAATTATGCCAATGAACTCCCACATCGCATCAAGAAAGAATTTGTGATAGAAGGGTTAAAATTTATCTTGGAGAATAACTACTTCATCTTCAAAGACAACTTCTATCAACACTTTCGGGGATTGCGATGGGTACAAGAATGGCCCCCTCCTTTGCTAACCTAGTCATGGGATATCTAGAAATTAGTCTTTATCTTAAGGTACTAGAAAAATACAGCAACCCATTCTCTCTCTACATAGAAAATAACTGGAAGAGATACCTGGATGACTGTTTCATTCTTTGGCATGAAAGTATAGAGAGACTTAAAGAATTTCAAGCACTTGTAAATAGACTTGATGTAAACGTTCAATTCACGATAGAATATAGCCATCAATAACTTCCCTTCCTTGACATCCTCATTAAGAAATCTAACAATGTAATAGAAACACATATATACTATAAGCCCACAGACTCCAAGCAATATCTACCATTCAAATTATGCCACCCCAGACACATTAGATGGAATATCCCTTTCAACCTAACAAAAACGATTTGTACTATAGTTTCTAATGCAAGCACCAGGGGCACACGACTACATGAACTAAAAAATACACTCATCACCAGGAACTACTCACCATCACTAATTGACATATGCTTTCAACGTGCCCTACAACTCAACATCCACAAACTCAGACATCCCCAATAAAAGAAGGATTTACAGCCAAAACCTCTACCATACATCTCCATACACAACCCTCTTAACAACAAAACCTTCGACACCATCCTTCAAAACATTTCCCTGCTAAAAAAGGACCCCAGAATGAACTCAATCCTCCAAACACACACCATCATAAAAAGCAAGAGACAGCCTAAATCTATGAAAAGTCTCGTAACACAAGCCCAAATATGCTCAACAACAACAACATTGAAGCTATCAGTAAAAAAATGCAAAAAACCCAACTGTGGGATATGCATCAATTTAATTGAGGGATCAGAGTTCTCCTTCAAACAGGGATAATGCTTCACAATGAAAAGCAGCTTCGGAGAACCTGATATATGCACTAACCTGCTCTGGGTGTCAAGAGCAATAGAGAGGCCAAACAAAAACCAGTCTACATCAAAGGACGGCTCTGGACAGGTCCCCGATCAAAATTTTGAAAAACAGAAAAATAGCACTCAGCCAACACATCGACATTTGTGCCAATAACAAAAATCCAAGCTTCAAAATGTTTCTCCTCTATCAATTCAGGGGCGATACAACCTCTAGTCTACGAATTAGTTAAGAGTCACTCTTTATCACAAAATACAGATCCTTTTTGAACGCATCTACAACAAATGACATATCCACTAAGGCCTCAGAATAACACACACGCAAATATTAAAAATGATACATTCAAAAGAGATACCTAAGAATTCATTAAAAACAGTCACAATCACTACTCTGATCCACAATGAGCCACTTTTAGGTCACTTGACCATTTAACATCCTACTACTATCATACCACTCCTACATTCTTTTATTATTATTCTTTCTCTTCTTCTCCTTCTTCCTTTCCACCACCTCCTTCCTTACTTTACTACTGCTGTTTAGAATAACACCTACACATATATTAAAAACAATACATTCAAAAGAGATATCTCAAGAATTCAGTCACTACTACCATCCACAACAAGTCACTTCCAGGCACTTGACCATTTCACATCCTACTACTATCATTATTTCTTCTTCTTCTTCGTCAAGAATTCACAGAAGTAAACAAGAGAGACAGCCAGAAACAAGAAAAATGCCTCTTGTATTTGAATACTATGCAAATATTCTTTTAAAAAACTTATTTTTCCAAAATTTTTATGTTTTCATCATGGTCTACCCTGGCATGGTTTCATACAGTTAGATGCCCTTCCTAATGCCAAGTATTTTACAAGTGTGCTGTGTACTTTTAGAAGTATATGACATCAGCACTAGTCAGGTTGTCATGCAACTTGCAAAACTAAAGTACTCTTTCAGTTGTAGTGACTATATTAAGGAATGAGGCAGCTTCAAACATGGTGTTGGAGGTTACAAAATGAAAGAAGAGACAGGGACGCATTTTTTGCTGAAGAGAAGATATATGTCTGGTAGTGATGAAGAGCTAGTTTGCCCAAAAGTAAAAAAATAAAAGGGCTAAACAAAAGAGTGAGTATCGACAGATCTTGATGCATGGGAAGGAAGAACATCATCCATCACCATTTAACATCTGTTTTCTTTGCTGGCATGGGTTGGATGGTTTAACCAGAGCTGGTAATGTCAGGGGCCATGCTTTGAATATTGAAGAGTCAAAGCATGGAGAGCTGATGATAAATATGAGTTGGAGGGAAGGAGAAGAGGAGATGACTAGCATTACAAAGTGGGAAAAAAGAATAGAAGAATAGAATAATACAATAAATAGATATAGGAAGAATGAGAGAAAGAGAGATGCTGAGTTTGTTGTGGGTGGATAGGTACAAAAGTAAGTGGGAAGGGAAAGAGCTGTAGGGTGTTAGAGTTGGAGGTGATCAGTGGTATGTAGCAAAGTGAGTCAACAAGAATGGGTGAGTTAACTAGTTACATGGAAGAATGTTCAATGGAAAATATGAGTGGGGAGGAATGATGTTAAAAGGGAAAGGTGAATTTCAAAACAACTGGTATCAAGTAGTTGGAAAGATGACCCCTGCACATGCAGGTGTGGTAGTAATTTGCCATGACATGGACCCCTTATGTCTTAATGGACAAGATGGGTATATTTGAGTACAAGTGTGTGTTTATGCACATGCATGGATGCATTACCCATGCACATAGATAGGTGTACATGTAAATTCAATTGTATGTATGTATATATGTATGTGTGTGTGTGTGTGTGTACAAGTGAAGCAGGTGTGCATGTGGATGTGTGTGCATGGATGTGTGTGCATGTGTGTGTGTGTGTAGGTATGCATCAGAAAACCTGGGGCCACCCTGGGAATACATACTTGTTTATAAGCTTAACATCCAGGCAAACAGCTGCCTAAACATAAGAAACTTAAATCTGTGTGTGTACATATGTATGTCATAGCAACAAACCTCTTATCCGAATCTGATATATACCACTGAGTGTTTGGAGCTGCTATTATTGTAGTCATTCGCTACCATCAGAGTTAAAGTAGCCTATATTAGAAATGAAATTCACACGATACATAGTAAATGCAGTGAAGCAGGAAAAACAAAAGCCCAATACCATACAATTCTGTAAAGTACTGATGGAGAATTGCTATCCAACTTCTTTCATCAAACACCAAGATAATATAATGCTTTTGAAACTGTCACATTTTAATGGAAAAACCACTGCTGCAATCTGCCATGCAATCCATAGGAAGGGATCAAAAATACAACTGACACACACCAGACACTCCCTGAAGAGGATCTTAAATAAAAAATGGTCAAAGACAAAGCAACGCATATCTGCATTGCCTTACCCAATTAGTGATGAACATAGATAGCTGCAGTCCTATGTAGTGTATAAAATCACCCGTACAAAATGTAAAGAATTCTAAATCAGAACTACCATCAAACAAGTACGTCTATGGATTAAAGAGTTCCTCTATGCTAATGTTTCTTCCATTAAAAAGCATCAAAGAA